>NC_056732.1:631619269-631919269 GCF_019279795.1 Protopterus annectens | reverse complement strand
TAAAATGCCAATTTTTGCATATTATGGCCCAAATGGCCCATGAGTCAAGGGTAAAAGTTGTGATGAAATTCAAATTAAAATTCCTTTCGTCATCCAGAAGGTGTACTGAAGTTTGTGGGTTAATGTTGTCAGTGCTGACATTCACCTCACAATTCCCTATTCTCCCTTGTTTTATCACTTTTTCACTTAGAAGTGGTTGGTAGTATCCAGAAATTCTTTTATTAGATACCTCATCTATAAGTTCCTCTAAAAGTGAAATAGGGTAACCTCTACTCGAAAACATATCCTTGAGGAAGTTACATTCTGTGTAAAAATCACTTAGAGTACTGCACATCATTCCTGCACGCACCAATTGCCCCTTTACGATAGAACGTTTTTGTTTGAAAGGGTGTGCGCTGGAAAAATGCAGGAAGGAGTTACAGTACGTCGGCTTTCTAAATATACTAGCCAAATACTCTTCCTTGGCATTGTCCTTTACAAGTTTGACATCTAAATAGTCGATCTCTGAGTAAGAGAAGTTAGAAGTGAATCTAAGGAAGTAGGTAGTGGCATTAAGTTCCGAAACAAATATATTGGCTTCAGAGGAATCACCATGGAAAAGGATGAAGACATCGTCAAGAAACCTAGTATAGAAACGGACTTGTTTCATCAAGTCAGTCCTATTCTTTAAGTAATGTTTTTCCCAATAACCTACGAAGAAATTAGCGACGCTCGCCCCACAGGGCGAGCCCATCGCTACTCCTCGCTTTTGTAGGAAAAGATCCTTGCCAAAGAGAAAAAAATTAGATGTCAGGACTATGTCTAACAATTCTGTCACTAATTGGATCTCATATTTAGTTGCTCCGAGTTCCTCCAAAAATAATCCAATCCACTCAACACCTTCCAAGTGGGGAATCGAGGTGTATAAGTCTACCACATCAATGGTAAGGAAGTTATCCATACCATTGAAGGGAATGTCATTGATTTGTTGTAAAAACGACCAAGAATCTTTACATAAACCTGGGATAAGCCACAAATATTTAGATAAAATAGAATCAATTAAGCGTGAGCAAGGATGAATCATGGAAGACCTGCCATCGACCAGGGCCCTCATCGGGGGATCTTCAAGATTTTTATGAATCTTGGGCACTCCGAACATCACCGGACTTTTCGGGAATGAAATGTCTATAAATCGATATGTATCAATATCTATTTTTGCCGCCAAGTAAAGATCCCTCAGAAGGCCCCTGATTCTTTGGTAGGTCCCATTAACCTCATTTAAAGAGACTGGTGCATAAGCTTCAGTTTCAAGAATCAATGACATTCTGTCTTTGTATTGTTCCTCACTAAAAATCACCAAGCCCCCACCTTTATCAGGTTTTATAACTCTAACAGCCTGACGGCAGAGGAGGTCTAAAGCTACAGTTTGTTCTTTAGTGGTATTAAACTTATAAGACTTCTCAATCACAGATTTATTACTCACAGAGAGGTGGGACCTAATATCTGCTTCACAGACAGTTTCGAATATCTGTAATTTAGAGTGTAATGGTGGATTAAACACACTGGATAATTTAAGAGAGTGGTCACCAACTCGTTGCTCGCTGTGAAACAACAGCTGTAAGTTTAACTTGCGTACGAAACTTTTGAGGTCAATAATGACCTCAGCCAGCTTACTCTTTCGAGTGGGAACAAAAGAATTCCCTAAGGCTAGTAATTCAATCAGCTCATCATCAGGAACGAAATCTGAAAAATTGTAGATCTTGAAATCGCCCTTTTTATTTTACAAAATAGTGGGGCCATTAGGCGAGGATGTAAGAACAGGTAAGGGTGACAGTCTAACATCCATATCTATCACTGGCGATTCCTGTTCTTGTTCTGCCAGTTGTGTTTGTAGCGTGACCCTAAAAAATTGTTACTCTTATTGTTATTATGATTATTATGTGGGGTTGAATCAGTAGGGTAAGTGCTTTTATACTTATTATTAGCCTTATCTTTTAGTCTGTTACTGCGTCTAGGGCCAGTGACAACCTCCCATACTCCCATCCCATATATATATACATGTATGTCCACAAATATACAGATACCCATGTGTAGACATATATATGAGCGCATATATGCAACATCACATATATCTACACATATGTAGATATATACCTATATGCACGTCTATATATACAGAAACATACACACAACATATATGTATGTAAATAAATGTCCCATATATTACTACCACAGTGCTGCATGCTATGTGCGAGGAAACAGCACACATAGCAATACACACAGATATCTACAGCTGTCAGTGTGTGCAACATGGATGGGTATGTCAAATATGAACCCTTTGTTGGGACCACTTTGCCCTTGTCTGTGAAGTAATGGAATGGGAATATGGGGAAGTATGGCAGGTGTAGTTGTGGAGGTGGTCAGGGTTGGTAGATATAGAGGACAGCCTACAGGTATGTGACACATGTGGTGGGTAAACACCCCGGATGGTGTGTGTGGTCTGTGATGTGGATGCCCCATGGGCCCCAATATGGACACAATGGGAACAAGCCTCCCACCCACTGCTACTCACAACAGCAGTCCACATCCTGAAGGTGCCTGGCCTGGAGGCTGAGCAGGAGGAGCTTGTTGGCCCTGTGAATGTGTACTGGGTGTCTCAGAGTGATGTAGCACATCCCACATGTGTCTGTGGAGCCCATTATGTAACAAACCCTGGACCTGACCTCAGGGGACAGAAACATGTTTGTGTGTGCCCCTGGGGGGACAACATCCCCTGGATTAGTTGAGTTTGGAGAGGTGGTTCTGCTGGCCAATAGTACATGTACATGCTATTGTGTCACTGTTATAGAACATATGTTGGTAGTAATAGTACACAATCCCAGAACATGTCCAACAGCATACATAGATAACTGCAATAACACAGTATATCAGATGTGCAGCACACACATAGCAACATTACCACAGGCATATATGGAACCAGTGTGGCCCTGACAATGGCATGCAGGTGAATAGTCTGTAACAGGTCAGCAATGATAGTGTCCACACAGGGAACATGGCTACAAACACATTGCACAAAGTGTGGTACAGTACAATAGCTGCCCCACTGGTAGGTATGCTGTAGCCATACCTGTTGAGTTTTGTGTACGGTTTGTTGTCACTGATATGGTGGGGCAGTGACAGTGATGTGTATTAAGAACTGTGGTAACCTTGCTGCATGACCTGCTCACACCTGTGTCCATCTTTATGTCTTTCAGGCATGATGACTCATGGAAGGCTGCCAGCCTACACAGCAGTGGAAAATGACATCCTGATGGATGGACTCATTCATCACTATGCAACCTTGTTTGGCCAGGCTGCCCATGTTCAGCAGGAGCGGACCACCCTGTGGAACGACCTAGTCCACAGGGTCAATTATGTCAGACTGCACAACAGAAGTTATGAGCAGGTCCGGCATCATTGTTCTGACCTGCTTCTCAATGCCCGTCAGGATGCTGCTGCAGTCCAGGGGATCACCTCACCACGGGGGGGGGGGCATGCCATCCATCCCACCCTGATGTGTGGAGGAGCTCCTGGCCAGCCTCGTGGCACCTGCCCATCTGGCCAGCCATCAACTGCCAGATACCTTTGTGGAGGTGGGTGCCACCCACACACTGGCCAAGGAGCATGCAGGTAAGGCCACAGGGCACATCTGTAGACCACTGTTGTGTATACATCTGCATCGGTACAGGTAGATCATGCATATCTGACATGTCATAGATATATTTTGTTGCTGCATAGTAGTGATAAACAGATGTCCATATGAGGTAGTATTGTGGAAATGTACTTTTGATGTATTGTAGCATTGCACCCACCCTGTAGCACTGCCACAGTTGTGGTCAGTGACTTTGCATCTCTCACCCTCTTATGTAGGTCCCTCCAGGATACCACCAAGGCAGCAGCCTGTAGCTGGTGAGTATGGTTTATGTAGATGCTTGCCAATACACCGGGCATGTAATGGCAATGGTATATTCCATGCACACATCTAACACACCTACCCAGAATGCATGCTGTACATGTGCACGTATTATTGCTGTGAAATGCATGGCATCACAGGGGTGACCATGATGGAATATTAGAAGGGTATGTCAGACACCTGCATGATGACTAACATCCTGTCATTGTGGAATGTGTCCGAAGGAAGTAACATAATGTGGGAGACATGGCCTACAGTGGGGACATGGTTGGAACAACACCCATGTACAGTGCAACATGAGTGTATATACCTGTAGGACAATGGCAACTGCTGCAGAGATACACTATGGCATAAGGCATCATAGTGGTCCACATTATCAGCTGGGACTAGGCTGTAACATGTGGTGTTCAGTGTATGGGACATTGCAAAGTGACACATGTGTAGGGCTTACTTGTCATGCATCTGCAAAAAGGCTGAAGGAGGGGTGTCAGCATGACACACCAGTGTACTGCAGCAGGGATCCTAAGGATGCTAAGGATGGCTGTATCTGCACATAGTCAGGTTCAGGACCTGGGCAGCTGTAACCCTACCCCCACAGCAATAGTGACAGCAGTGTGTGAACACCAAAGGATGTGCACATGAGTAGACCTTGCAATAACGCAGAATAGGGGGACATGTGTAGGGAAGACTGAACATACACTGGCAGATGCAGATGGCTCACACTGGTATACCCCTGCCAGGAGTAGTGACTGCTGTAGTACACACAACAAGAGGTGCGACAAACCATCATGATAAGAGTGTGCACACATATACCCACACGGTGTGTATGCATCGCTGTCAGCATCTGCACAACTAACACATTCCGTAGGCACTGCATGTGAAAGGACAGGACATATGTCACATATCGGGCTCATGTACTGTTAAGATATGCAGTGATGTGGTCCCATGGCAGATCAAGTATGCGTGCGTCATATCAATAAGGGTCTGTACACCCCCCATAGCAATGGTATGCTCTGATGGTTGTCAGTGTAAGAGTATTGGATTGGTCATACATGGTCCGCTGATGTTGAGAGCTGTGAATCAGACATCAGGCATTCACAAATGACATCTATCCACATATCATCCAAGGTATGTGTTGCTGGAAAACATAGGGGCTGTGAGCATTAAAGCTGACATAACCAACACAGTAGTACACATTCAGCAATGGGCTGAACACCTGTGAGGGTGGTGAACAGTACATAGCAGGGTGCAGAACAGGTGCACAGCAATACCGTATTCATGGGTGCAGTGGTATCCAGGGGAAGGGGCTTCTCCTAGTGACACAGCACATGCATCACACACATGTATACTGTTTCTAGCATGGATTGACTATAGCTGCACTGCATGCTGTTGGGTACCATATGTTATGCATGTTGACAGATGGGTAATAGGAGGACTGTGTGTACTATCATTGTGCAACCTCACCTGTATGTGTGTGTGCGCATCCTGATGGGTAGTTAGTTTGTCTGTAGGATCACTCTGGTGAAGTGGAGGGAGGTTGATGCATGTAGGATGCTTGTGTGCATGTGTGTGTGTTTATGTGGCTGGCCATGAATGCACATGTGTGATTGTGGGGTGTTCATACAGCAGTACCTCCCTCTGGGATCATGCAGTACATGTTAATGGATTGCCACATTACACACCAGAAATACTTGTCATGTGTGTAATCACAGGATAGCTGATAGTATAATATGGTCTGAGAAATGGGACAGGCATTGAGAGGGAAGGTAGACACCAGGTACACCCTTAATGTTGCATTCACCAGAGAGGTCACCTACAACCCACATATGCAGCACTACAGATGCATTGGGGAAGTACTAGTCAACACCAGGGCACTCCCAACAAATATTACAGTTGTCACATGATAGGCTGATTGAGCAGCATATCTGGCATGTACTGATCATTACATACACATGACACACCAGTGCATTATATTATGGATAGAACATAGTAGCCCACTCATATGGAGGCCATGCTCATGATGTCCAAACATACACAGGGTGAAAACCAAATGACAGCAGTGAGGCCATCTAAAACCACTACACACAGGTCAGGCAGGTAATGTAGTAATAGGGGTTGTGTTGTGACCGCTTGTGTAGGCATTTAGAGGACTGATATGTTAATGGGTAGTATCAATGTGTGAATGTTAACAAGTGTGATGCAGGATGGGGTACACATGGACATATACGTGGGACTGTCTATAAAGTCACGAACAGGTAGGTATTATAGAGATGTGTGTGTGTGTGTGTGTGTGTGTGTGTGTGTGTGTGTGTGTGTGTGTGTGTGTGTGTGTGTGTGTGTGTGTGTGTGTGTGTTTACTGTTAGGAAATGCTGTACAGGTTTTAAAGTGCATTTATTGTTTTCCCCCACAGGTGGCAAGGTGGATCAGGGTCCCTCCTGCATGCAATCTGATGTTGGTGTCCATACAGACACCGAAGATGATGACAGTACTGTTGAGGCACAGGTGAGGTTGTCAGGAGCTGACACTGCACCATTTGACATCCCCGTTTTAGCTACCCTAACCCCACACACAGTTTCAGTGTCTATACATACCTCATCACCAGTGGCCATAGTCGAGAGACAGCTTGCATTTGGTGGCAGTGCACAGGAAAGTGTGGTAACCATGCCTACTGTGTCTGGTCGCAGCAGGCATAACCGGATGTCTGGCAGGGCACCACATAGGCAGATGTCCCAGGGTGCTCATGGTAGGGCCGCTGGACATCATGTTCCTGGCAGAGGCGACATAGCTGATACAAAAAGGCACATATTTCAGGCTGTCATGCTGGCACAGGCATGTATGGAACATTATACCAGACAGGGCCTGAAACTGCAGAGGGCTGCTCTCACATCTGTAAGTGACAACATCCGTGAACTGTCTGGTGACATCAGTGCTTATTCCAAGCTCATGGATAGATGGCATGGTGAGATGATGGCCCTCATCGGCAATGGTATGTCCATGCTTGAACGTGTGGTGGGGGTGTGGCGATGGCCGTGTGGACGTAGGCCAGCAACATCAACAGCTGGCAGTCAACGTGGATGTGCTAGGACACCAAGAGGCTCCTGTAGTGGCAATACCAGCCCCGGCAGGGTGGGGGGTGTTGTCATCAGCAGGTGAGAGAAGCACATTGAGGCCTGTACCTGGACATGCTCATAGAACCCCAGGCAGGCACAGTCCATGTGTCCATGGCCAGAGGCAGTGAACTGCACACCCTGCCAGGTATGGTCTGCAACTGTCCATAAACACCTGTGTAGGGCAGTCACATGGCAGAACTATGTGCATGCATACCCACACACTATACAAACACACCTAGGGCAACCCCATACCTACACACACCACAGCACCACACCCAGCTAACTGCAGTACACCCCTCACCCACACACATGGTGTCAAATGTATGGCCCACCCTTGGCCTCTGGAAAACCAACATCACACCCTGTGCATGTGATGATACCTGTGCCACATCCCTGTCATCCATGCCACCAAATTAGGGACAGGCTAATATGGTTCTGATGCACATGGTGACTGTACTGTAGTGTACCACATTACTGCAGTGTAACATGTTGTATGGAGTAAAGTGTAATGCATATATGGCAGGCAGTGTAGCCATTCAGTAATGATGCATTATAGCTGTTAGTAACACTGGTTGATTGTGGTATCTATAATGTTATCCATTTGTGTAGTAGGTGTACATGTGTCAGCAAAAGGATGCCCTGTACATATGATGATACCTGTGCCACATCCCTGTCATCCATACTATCAATGCAGGAAAAGGATAACATGGTTCTGATGCACACGGTGACTGTACTACAGTGTACCACAGTTCTGCAGTGTAACATGTTGCAAGGAGTAAAGTGTAATGCATATATGGCAGGTAGTGTAGCCATTCAGCAATGATGCATTATAGCTGTTAGTAACACTGGTTAATTGCAGTCCCTATAATGTTAACCATTTGTGTTGTAAGTGTACATGTGTCAGCACGAGGATGGTCTGCAGTCATATTCCACAACAGGGTATGGTACTGTGGTGACACCATGGCTGTGACATATCTGGGATACAGATGAACACATGTCACAGGTTACTAAAACGGTTATTGCCTGTGCCACATGGGCAGGTGACCCGCTGAGGCGTGTATACCCTGCAACCTGCTGTAGACCCATACACATACATGCACACTGTTACTTGATAACACTTGGACTAGACCCCTGCCTAGCTATGTAGTGATACTGATGTGTGTGGCTTAAGTTGCACACACCTCACAGCGTTTAGGGTGAGGTGTGTCCCAGGTTGCATGTTGCATGCAGAACATCCCCAGACATGTACAGTATGCTAATGGGGGATGTAATGGGTGTAATATGGACAATATGTAGTGTGACATACCTTCATATACACATTAACAGACACATAACAGGCAGACACGCATCCAACAAACCAGGGCCTATCGCTGTTAACTAACTTGATCATGTGTCCAATGTGTTACAGGTAGGCTGCACACAGCACATGCATAACTGGCCTGGATTGTGGTATCAGTTACCTGTATGGTTGATGGTGACAATGGTAACCATAATGTGGTATATGGGACAAATACTGGGTGTACCTTGGTGCAATGACAGTGTACACAGCACCCACATACCCGAGTGGATATTGTACTCCCTGAAACCCATGATGACACTCTGCCATACCCACCATCACACATTGGCCGTGACTGTGATACAGCCCATAGTATACCCAACAGTGGTATTACAGGGATATGCATCTAATGCACATGCCACATGAGTAGTAGTGTGTTGCATTGTCATGCCTCACTTATGGGCAGCAACAACACTATCTGTACTACTGTGTGGCAATGGGTATTGTAATAGGAGTATGTGGCCTTGGAATGCTGTACCCTACAGATATACGGACATGCACACATACACACACATGCCAGAACACAATGGGTATCCCATGCCTATCAACCCATTTGTACAACACTGTTGTGCTGATACTTCAAGGCTCATGTAGCTGGTATGGGGAGGAGTTTAACAGGGCACATGTAATGTGCCATACAGCAGCAGCCACAATGGACTATGGTAATGGGTGTTGCGTTGGTTGTGAAGGCCCTCATGGAATTTCCAAGTACAGGTGTGCTAACACACAGACACTGCTATACTCAGTAATGCACATGTACACATGTGTCAGTACAGGGGTGCATCACTGCAGGTGGTCATAGCTGTGTACCTAACTATTGTCCAAGGAGAAATGGGTTGTGTAAGGGTTGTGTGTACAGTGGTATCCTGCCACCTGCCAGGTGGAAGCAGCCAGTCTATCAACAGACACTACTGTGGTGACCCTCAGGGTGAGAATGACATGCATCAGCCAATCCTCAAGGTGCCTCCTGCACATAGCCACTGAGGTGATCAAGTTGACATGTATGCAACATGCATTACAACACATGGTTAGTGTCTGTGATGGAGACCTGTACCCAAGCATGTTCTGTCGACTGTGGTAGTGTAGTGGAGGTACCTGTGGTATGTGGTACGTACAGGTTGACATCTCCTATATGTGCCAGTTCTTATACAGCTGGGCAGACATGTCAGTGACAATCAAGCTTAGGTTGCCTGTACATATCATAGCTGGATACCTGCCATCTGCACATCTGTACAGGGACTGACAGTCATCAGCTTGGCAAGTAGGTATGCAGTAGGATGAGTGTGTTGACAGATAGATGTTTGACAACAATATGTATGCCACAACTACATGTCAGAAGTCCTCACTATCATGTGCTGTATAGACGGTAGTCTACAGTTACATTCCACATGTCGGATCATTACCCAGTAAGGGGTATATACTGTGACACAGCTCACATGCCAGGGATACAACAGGGAGGGCTTAGAGTCCAGCTATGTCTGCAGGTGTGTCTGTTGTCAGTACTACATTTAGCACTCTGCTCTTGCCTGGGTATTTACTGTCAACAGTAGCACTGCCATGATGCACTGCATGCCAGTGTGACATCACGTGCCCTGGGCTACTACCACTGTATGTAACACATTCACATGGATAACAGTGCTGTACAGGCCTCATATATGTCTGTGTCCCACACATGACACTCATACCTCTTGCTACTGTAATGACAGCACATAGGCGCATGTATTGCACATGGCATTACATACACTTATTACAGATGTCATTACCCTTCTATGTTATCAGACTGGGTGGTGTGAACTGGTTACCAGGGCTAAGCCATGCTTAGCAAGTATCAGGACTGCTGCAATATAACAGCTGAGCTGATTTGAGCAGTGGTAAGCAAAGCCTACACTGTGTAAGCGCCCAAACATTTACCCATAGCTTAGCACCACTTAGCTTCACACAAACCTGCGCAAACACGCTTAAAGCTGTTCAAAACTGCCTTAACCACTCTGTATCCAACTGCCTTTGTTCTGCCCAGCAACAAAATAAACAGCCCTTGCAGGTCTTTAACCCAAGACCCTGTACACTAAAGCCACAACACTTAACCACTACGACGACAGCTGTTGTTTTATCAATATCGAAAATACACATATTGAGTAGTATTGAACAATTGCCTTTACTTCCACAATTGTGCAATACTTGTTATTAATATGACTGTTGCATATGTTGTTTTATCATAATGTACACATAGCAGATACATACGATGAGATACATCTGGGAGGGTATACACAACTGTGAGGTTTACACATGACAGGAATATGGATATATAAATATAATAGGTCAATATATATCTACATGTACATACACAAGTAACTCATACATATGTCTGTATACACATTTGTATAGTGCAACATATATATGGCCATGTGTACATCTCTTCGTATGCACACACACATACACACACATACACACACACACACACACACATATATATATATATATATATATATATATATATATATATAGCAATATATGTATGCACATCCTATGTGTACAGGTATGCCTATTTATGTGGGTATATATGTAGATATCTATAACTATATGTGCATATGGGTCTACTGCTTTTGGTCGAAATACATTTGGTCGAAAATGATTTCATGCAGCCCACTTCACTGAAAGCTCATTTGATTGAAAGCTCATTTGGTCGAATTCCATTTGGTCAAAAATGGAATATAGCCCCTGCCCCACTGCAGTGCGACCCTGGAGTGAGAATATAAAGTTGGGGGGGTGGGGGGCACACCCCCCCCAGACCAACTGGGTTTTCAGTGAAATGCATTTTTGGTGAAGTGGGCTGTCAGAAATCATTTTCGACCAAATGTAATTTGACCAAAAGCAGTAGACCCATGCATACATATCTATTCTGATATACCTTTTACTGTTCATATATATGTAGCTATCCATACGTATATGTGCATATGTATCTCTATCTACATATGTGTTGACATATATTGCTCTGTATATGTATATATCTGGGTGTTTATATGTATATAAATATATATATACATATACATATACATCTATGTATGTCAATATGTATATGTGTCTATATCTATATAGATATATGGATAATTATATAAACATATATGTTCACCATATGTCCTGAACATGGAGTGGAGCCCTACCTCAGCCCCAATACTCCCAACCTCTTAGTGCAAAAGGATGTCAGGTATATTTGTAGACTATTGCTACTGTAATATGGATTGTCTTCACAGAAATGGTGTGCGTGGGACGTCACATCTGCTTTTAACATGTGCGCCATTGGTTACTGAGAAACATGCTAAGGATATCATAGTACAGTACCACTGCTAGCACAGTAATGCTTCTGTGGACTACACCAGAGATATGGCCACTATATGTGGACAGTCTGACACACTCTGGTCAGTCCAAAGGTATACACAGAGCCCCTTAGTGCAAGACATGTGGACCAAGCCTGACAATGTGGATATTAACAGCCATGTAGATGGGTATATCACGTAAATACTGATATACATTTGCTCGCATAGGTTATGCATTCACATACACCTGTCTGGCCTGACACATAATAACCGCTGGTACAGAGGTGCCATGGCCACATACTACCCATTAGTTAGTGACATACATCTGGACAGCATCCCACTTCTTTGTCAGACATACATGACTGTTGTAGTGGCCCAGCAGCAGTATATCTGGCAAGTATCTGGACATGACATTTCACTGGGTAAGTACACTAAGCTGCTAGGCATGTAACAAAGCACTGTGCAGGCTACAGTCAGACTACCTCAACACTGGCCTACATTTCCTATGGGGAAATACACATGTACCTGCAAATATAGCAGGCTCTACAGGCATGTCACGGCACAGAGTAAGAGACACCTGTGTGAAAATGCATAAACACAACCAATGTGAGCACAGCCACAGCCACATATGGTAAGCTAGCATAATATTACAGTATATGGACTATCTGATCAACACCATCCTCATATGTGCCACTCACACACTAACCCTACATATACTGGGCCACTACACAGTGTGGTCCGATGCCTGTCTGTGGTATGGGACATGTGTGTGTTTGGCCCCACAAATATGTAAGCCGATAGGGTAACAAACAATGGAGCAGCATGTAACATCAGATAGAACAAGACCAAGAACAATGACATTTACCACAGTCTGTGCACAGGCCAAGGTACATATTCACAATACACACACAGTTGACAATCACCATAAGTACACAGACCTCAGTACTGTACACACAACCACAGAATGCTCAGGTTATATCCTCAAATAGAACCACTACTATACATAACATGTGTAGCAGTCTGATATCTCACTGGCTTGTTATCAGATATGATGTCAATAAATATGGTGTACAGAACATTTGCACCTCTTACTGCATGACATATGTACAAAGGTTGACAGAGTTGTGGCTGGAGGCACAAACACAGAGCCAATATTTACATGTTGCTGTGATGACCTCATACATTTACTGTTGTAACAGGGTTTGTTGCAACATATGAGGAATATGAAGTCAGTATCTCTCACGGCTGTCACCATCTACTGACTGCAATCCTCACACTACCTTCTGCAGTTCACAGACAGGTGTTCTGTGGGTAACACATGAAACAAAAGGCATCACACACTGCCCGCTCTGCAAATGACCCTACAGATGGGGGTTTCCTCATAAACATAGCACTGACATGACAGGTATTAAAACATGTAGGACAGCCATACCCACACACACCCTGTTAAACCAGCATTACTCCAAATGCAGTATAGCAGCAGTTACAGTCTGTAGTCAAGTCAGGCACATCCCCCTCCTGTGTGTTGGCCTGTTTCCACAGTGTATGTTGTTAGAGGTAAATCGCCAATCCATCTGTGATGCTGTTTGCCAAACAATAGATCTAGTTCCTGCCCACAGTGAATGAAAAGGCCCAACACCAACATGATGTTCCTAGATACTGGAGTGTGTTTCCATGCAATTGGCTATGGGAATATTACCACAGCTGTTCCACATGCAATCAGCTAGAGGAGGGCTGCAGTTCGTTCAGAGGCCATCAGCTGATCATGAGCATCACTTACAATACACATGCTGCTGCCTAAGCAAAGCAGGTGTAAGTCTCCACATCCACCAGAGAGGGAGTGAGAGAGGCAGACAGAGGCAAAGATAAGTTAGGGAGGGGTAGGAGAGTAAAACTTAAGCATGTTTGTGTCACACACCTACCAGTACAGGGTATCAAACCCCTGACTGACTATATACTGCTATCATATGTCTATCCAGTTATTGGATGCACCACATAGGTTACTATTTGAGGAGTCTTCCAAAAGTATATGTGATGGTGAGTGGCATCTGCAACAGTGATATGGTAGCTATATGGTAGGTGTAGTACATGTGCCTGTCCGCATGAAAAGGTGTCAGCATCAACACAGCCACACTCTCACAGGGACCCACACACATTGACACACTTGGCAGGGTTAGGAATACAACTCATCACTAGTTAGATTGCCACAACACAGTACTGTGCAGGTATCACATGCACCACAGGAGTTATACGGAGGTTATATGGGAAAAGGGTATGTGGAGGTGTCTGACATCAGACAGCATGTTCAGTATGCCAGTGGGGGTTGTAGTGAGTGTGAATGTGGTCATATGCATCAGACACCACACACACACAGACACAGGGTCCCAGTACTGGCATGCATGGGTGCATTGCTTCACGGGTGTGTAGTGGTCGACTGTGCCAGATGGCTATACAAGGCTAGGTGATGGGTATACCTTGGCATCAGGCCACATGACAAGGGTCTAGAGTGTGGCTCAGGGGTGTAGTGTCTGGATTTGCCCACACAGGTGGGTATTGTATTCACCATCCAGTCACCTCGGTAACTACTGTGTGTGGCCTTTGCTGTGCATTGCTTGCCACATATTTGTTCCTTAGTCCATGACATGGATGGTGTCTGACATGTGCACACATCCCACATACATATACAGTGACATGGAACTGTACCTGGGGTGCCTAGCCCATGTTATGTACACAGATTATCATCGGATGTGCCAGTCTTGGCCTCATGTGGCAGGAACTGTTAATGGACAGCAGATCGACCTTGCACCTACTTTGATAGCATGATACAGGTATTCCCTGGTGTCAGTGGCATCTGTCCATAGAGGGCATGTGTTTCAGGCATGGTATGTCCTTTGTGGGTCACATTTGATGGCACCATAGGTGTTGCAGGTGTCCAATGGGGAACATAGGGAAGGTACACTGTCTGCATGTACGTGCCTATTGGAATGAAAGACAGGATGCCATGCCCTCTGTAGCCCACTGCATTTACACTATGGTTACTATCAGTGGGCAATATGCAGGGTACTACCAACATAGTGGTTGTTGCTTAGACAAGTATGTGTGTGTATGAGACATGGGTTGAGAGTGTTCTCTGGGTAATACTAGGGTTGCTAACTTTGTTCACCTGGCCTTGATGTCACATGTAGGGGTATGTATTTGCACCCCAGCCTCTCAGCTATTTCACATCTGTTATCCCTGTATAGTAGATGTTGTAACATATATTGGCCACCATATAAGAAATTTGCAAAACCCGCTCCACAATGAGTTCATTTGTTACACACTCACAGCCACCTCCACACAGGATACGAATGAAAAACACAGACACACACACACACCTGCCATGTCAGGGATTAGAACTCCTACCTAACTAGTTTATTACACTACAGCACTACACAGTTATGGGACACGCCACAGAGATTACTGGAGTACTCCTTCCCCAAAGTTGTATTTCACAGTGAATGACATCAGCAAGATTGCCAAAGTAGGGCATTTGAATTGTAGTGAATGTGACTAGCCAAAGCATTGCTCCCTACACAGACATAGGAACATGCACACAAACATCCCTGCCTGGCATGTGAGGGAATAGAATCCCTACCAGAGTTCTATATCACACTACAGCATTACGCTGTTATAGGATATGCCATGGAGATTTTTGGAGTTCTCCTTCCCCAAAGGTGTATTTCACAGTGAATGACATCAGCAAGATTGCCAAAGTAGGACATTTGATTTGTAGTGAGCATGAGTAGCCTAAAAAGCATTGCTCTCTACACAGACAGAGACACACACACAGTTGCCATGTCTGGGATTTAAACTCCTACCTAACTAGTTTATCACACTACAGCAGTACGCAGTTATAGGATGCACCATGGAGATTAGTGGGCTACACCTTTCTTAAAGGAGTATTTCATAGTGAATGACATCAGCAGCCTTGCCAAAGTAGGGCATTTGAATTGTAGTGAGTGTGACTAGCCTAAAAAGCATTTAGCTCTACACAGAGAAACACACACACACACACACACACACACACACACACACACACACACACACACACACACACACACACACACACACACACACACACACAGTTGCCATGTCTGGGATTAGAACTTCTAACTACCTAGTTTATCACACTACAGCAGTATGCAGTTATAGGACACGTCACAGAGATTACTGGGTTATGGCTTTCTGAAAGGTGTATTTCACAGTGAATGACATCAGCAGCCTTGCCAAAGTAGGACACTTGAATTGTAGTGAGTGTGACTAGCCTAAAAAGCATTGCTATCTACACAGACAGTGACACACATAAGCACACACACACACACACACACACACACACACACACACACACACACACACACACACACACACACACACACACACCAGCCATGTCTGGGATTAGAAGTCCTGCCTATTTTATCACACTACAGCAGTACGCAGTTATAGGATGTGCCACAGAGATTACTAGGCTACAACTTTCCCAAAACTATACTTCACAGTGAATGACATCAGCAGCCTTGCCAAAGTAGGACACTTGAATTGTAGTGAGTGTGACTAGACTAAAAAGCATTGCTCTCTACACAAACAGAGATGCACAGTTGCCATGTCTGGGATTAGAACTCCTACCTCAATAGTTTATCACACTACAGCAGTATGCAGTTATTGGATGTGCCACAGAGATTACTGGGATACACATTTCCCAAAGGTGTATTTCAAAGTGGATGACCTCAGCAAGCTTGTCATAGTAGGGCTACAGGGAGGGCAGTCTGTGTGCATGGGCCATACCCTATTCATCTAGAGATTGGCACACCACATGTGGGCACACGCAGGGTTATATTCTACAGGTAAGTGTATACAGCTGCTAGATGACTACTTCCTTGTACAGTCATGTTGCACAGCTAGCACTTGCACCACATAGTCTGTAATGCTGATGGATACCAGTGTCTAATGTCTACAGTGAGTGACATTTATACCTCATGTGGTTGTAGCCATTTTGCTGTGTGCTGGGTGGGACAGGCCTCATAATGGATGGCTCCTTGTCACAGTCACTCTCTTCCACACATCTATGTACATCTACTTTTGGCTTATTATACTGTGTTGTCCTTGGATATATGTCTATATTTCTATCCACTGTGTGTGCAAAGCATGACTGGTGCATATTGAGGAGTGTATGCACTAACATCTACAACTGGCAGAAATGTATGGTCCACTGTTGTTTGCAGATATGGGCTTCATTTGTTTAAGTGTGTGAGCATGCCCAGTATGACCTTTCACTATGTTGTTGTCTGACATTGCCTTCATTTCTTACATGTGTGAGCATGCCCAGTGTGCCCTTCTGTACTGAATGTGTGGATCAATTCCAGGTAGTTTGTACTCCACTGCAGACCTTTGTGTTGTACACCTACAGGTAGCAAATTGTTTCTGCAGGTTATCCGTCAATCATTTGTTAATATGGGGACAAACTGTGCAGGAGATAGTGTGTACTGTAGGTGATTGTGTCTGTGCTAGCTTCAGCTACATGGTACTGTTGTTAGCAGGGATATTCAGACATGTGTACTGTTATACACTGTGAGGTTTTCTGTCCTCATGTACGGTCAGGTGGACATTCCTGCTCACAGTGATGTCTTGGGGTACAAGGGTGATGGCAGCTGTGTCTGGTATTGTGGGCAGATGCCTACATATTCATGGTCAGTTATGCCATTCTGGAGGGGGAGCTGCAGACACTTGCTGCTGGGGGGCACACCTGACTGTTACTACATTTCTAAGTAGGGTTGGGGGAGCACACCTTAATGTTTCTATATTCCTACACAGGATTGGGGAAGGGGGCACACCTGTCTGTTTCTGCATTTCTACACAGTGGTTGGGAGGGGGCACACCTGACTGTTACTACATTTCTATGCTGGATTGTGGGAAGGGGCACACCTGACTGTTTCTACATGTCTACATAGGAGTGGGGGGCACACCTGACTGTTACTACATTTCTATAGGATTGTGGGGGGACACACCTGACTGTTTCTACATTTTTACATAGGATTGGGGGAGGCACACCTGACTATTTCTGCATTTCTTCACAGGATTGGGGGGCACACCTGACTGTTTTTATATTTCTACACAGGATTTGGGAGGCACACCTGACTGTACTATGTTTCTACACAGGATTGGGGGGGAACAACTGACTGTTTCTACATTTTTGCACAAGATCGGGGGGGCACATCTGACTGTTACTACATTTCTACACATGATTGAGAGGCACACCTGACTGTTTCTACATTTCTACATAGGAAGGGGGGGGACACCTGACACTTGTACACATTTGCTATGACTGTACTGGTATGTCAGGTACTCCATTTCATTCTGTATTCTAACCTATCATGCTGACTAGAGGCATATCAGTGTACTACAGGTCTTAGCTTTGATTGACCTACATATTAGTTTCTGACTTCCTACCCTTCAAAACTAACATCCCACTGCCTGACCTGATGTAGTCTGTCTTTGTAGGTCTGGGGAGGGAAGTTACCCATAGGCATCATTCAGAGGCAATAGCACAGCCTTTGTTTGTGTTTGTCTACACCTGTCCTGCTGGCTGAGACTGTTGCTGAGTATGTGAACCTCCCTGACGGGCATGTGTGAGTCATACGGACACACAGGTGGCCCAGCACATTTCCTGCAGTGGGTTTTGCCACCCTGTGTAGTACTGGCTACTATGGTGACACCAGTATTTGTTACAGATCTCATGGTGCCACTATAGGTGTCTATTATCTGCTGGCATACCATTCAGCCACCCAATTCCATTGCATGCTCATATCCATACCATAGATACAGGTAACAACACATTCTACTCCATTTGGCAATTGGTAGGTTGAGTGACTTACCTTGTGGGTGTCCCAATATTGAGGGTGGTGATGCAGGGCTGCCTATGTCAGATGCACATAGTACACTCCCTACACATGGTTGAGCACAGGTAATGTCATGTTTGGCATCTCTTTTACTGTATGTGCAAGGCAGAGAGAGATGTCATTCCCTGGGTCCCTCCTGTGTCAGTGTATGTGCTATGCATTGCATCTTTGCCAAGGCCAGGACATGCTGGGCATGCCTCCTTCTGCCTACTGGGGCAGGCTCAGTTTGTTCCTCCTCCAAGTCACTCTGTGCCTGTGCAGGCCTTGGCAATGGTGGGGGGCTGTGTGGCCTTGCCCTGTGCTGTTTGTGCTGCAGCTGTTTCCACAGGATCATATTGTGTAGCATGGCACATACGATGACAATTTGGGTACATGTAGCTGGTGAGTACTGCAAGGCACCACTGGATGTATCCAGGCACGGGAAACGTGACTTGAGCATCCCAAACACATGCTCTATTATAATTCTGGTCTGTGCGTTTGCCTCATTATAGAGCCCCCGGGCTTAAACAGGAAGGCAATGGGAAGGGAAAACAGCAGTAGGAAGGTAATCAAGGTGAACTAGCACAGCTGGTAGATGAAATGTATCAGAATCAGCCAATTACACAGGCAGCAGACCAGCCCAGAACACTACTATAAACTATGCAAACACCTTCCATCTCTGGTGTTTCCCACACTCTACACCACCTGTGTATACAAGCAGGGAATTGTTAACAAACAAACCTACAAAATGAGAGGGGCTGCAGCAGGCAACATAGAACAACATGTGCAAGAGACTGAGAGTGGTGAGGATGTGAATGCTGCTGATCAACCCACAGTGAGGAGATGGAGAAGAGTGTACAGACCCCAGAGTAACCTATCAGGGGCAACATGAGCTGGAGATAGTGGAGCGCTATAGAGTGGACAGGGACCTCCTACAGCAAATTGTTGAGCCATGCCAGCCACACTTGACACACCAAACTGACTGAGGGGAGCCCATCCCAGTGGATACCAAGGTATGTGTAGGCCTAGGAATACTAGCCACAGGTACCTCCCAAAGCTCAACTGAGGATATCATGGGGATCTCACAGGCATCAGTATCCAGAGTATTCCACCAGTTTCTGGATGCCATGTCAGCACATGCCAGTGAGCACGTATATTTCCTCAACACCCATGAGGTGTTGGCCAACAATATACATCTCTTCCACCAAATAGCAGAATACCCTGAGGTAATGGGTGCTATAGACTGCACTCACATACGCATCAAAGCACCACCCAGTAAACAGGGTAGGGCCTACATCAAACGCAGGGGCATCCTCTCTATCAGCTGCTAGGTTGTTTGTGATGCCTGGGGCATTATAATGAATGTGTGTGCTGGCTTCCCTGGAAGCTATCACGATTCCCACATTTGGCATCTGACGCAGATGTACCAGAGATTTGCCAATGGGGACATCCCCTACAGTCACCTAGTGGGTGATGCTAGTTACACACTGGAGCCATGGCTGATGACACCCATCAGAAATGCATGCACACCTGAACAAGAATGCCATAATGAGGCACACAAACAGACTAGACTTATAATACATCATGTGTTTGGGATGCTCAAGTCATGGTTCTAGTGTCTGGACACATCCGGTGGAGCCTTGCAGTACTCACTAGCTACATGTACCCAAATTGTTATGGTATGTGCCATGCTATACAATATGATCCTGCAGAAACAGCTGCAGCACAAACAGCATGGGACAGGGCCACACAGTCCTCCATCAATGCCAAGGCCTGCACAGGCACAGAGTGACTCGGAGGAGGAACAACCTTAGCCTGCCCCAGTAGGCAGATGGAGGCATGCCAAGTATGCTGAGGCCACAGCAAAGAGACAACACATAGCACATACACTGACACAGTAGGGACCCAGGGAATGACACCTCTCTCTGACTCACACATACATTAAAAGGGATGCTAAACATGACACTACCTGTGCTCAACCATGTATATGGAATGCACTATGTGCATCTGACACAGGCAGCCCTCCAGCACCATCCGCAATTCTTGCACACCTACAAGGTAAGTGAATCAACCTACCAATTGCCAAATGGAGTAGAATGTGTCATTACCTGTAGCTATGGTATGGATGTGACATGCAAGGGAACTGGGTGACTGAATGTTATGGCAGCAGAAAGTAGACACCCATAGTGGCACCATGACATCTGTAACACATACTGGAGTCACCATAGTAGCCAGTACTACACAGGGTGACAAAACCCACTGCAGGAAATGTGCTGGGCACCACGTGTGTCCATATGACTCACACATGCCAGTCAGGGCCGTTCACATACCCAACAACAGTCTCAGCCAGCAGGACAGGTCTAGACAAACCCAAACAGAGCCTGTACTATGGCCTCTAAATGATGGCTATGGATAACCACCCCCAGGCCTACACAGACAGATTACAGCAGGTCAGGCAGTGGGATGTTAGTTCTGAAGGGTAGGAAGTCAGACACTAATATGTAGGGCAACCAAAGCTAAGATCTGTAGTGCACTGGTATGCCTCTAGTCAGCATGATAGGTAAGAATACAGAATGAAATGGAGTAGCTGATATACCACTACAGTCATAGCAAATTGTCTACAAGTGTCAGGTGTGACCCCCATCCTATGTAGTAATGTAATAACAGTCAGGTGTGCCCCCTAATCCTGTGTAGAAAAGTAGAAATAGTCAGGTGTGACCCCCAAATCCTACATAGTAATATCATCAAGTAAAAAGACTTAGAAAGAACAAATAAAGAACAATAATAAACAATATTTGATAATTCTACTACCATAAAATATTTATAAAAAAATTAAAAAAAATATGTACATATATATGAATGCTGTAAAAATGATAACATATTTTATGGAGAACAATGAATTTTATTGTGAATTTTTATGACAATTTTATATGTTATTTGCACTGGCACTTTAAATGGAAGTGGTTGTTAAAACTATTAATGAATTTGGTGCCAAAAAGTCTTTAAATACGTATCATATATTGATGTAAGTGGTCTGAAGAAGTCTGCAATTGCAGATGAAAGCGCTTACCATGTTGTTCTGTGTATAATTAATAAACAGTTTTTATTCCTTGGTCCGAGTCCTGTTCACCCTTGACTGACATCCTAGCAGAGATGGATTACAGTCTCACAGTTTTGTTTCTGGTGTTGTTTCGTGTGCGTGTTTACATAGTAATATAATAACAGTCAGGTGTGCCCCCAATCCTGTGTAGAAATGCAGAAATAGTCAGGTGTGCCCTCTCATCCTACGTAGAAAAATGTAGTAACAGTCAGGTGTGCCTCCCAATCCTGTGTAGAAATGTAGAAATAGTCAGATCTGCCCCCCCCCATCCTATGCAGAAATTTAGTAACAGTCAATGCCAAATGATCAACGGATACCCTGCAGAAACAGCATGCTACCTGTAGGTGTACAACACAAAGGTCAGCACTGCAGTACAACTACCTGGACTCGATCCACACATTAAATACAGACTGGTGTACTGGGAATGCTCGCACACTTAAACACATGAAGGCCACGTCTGCAAACACCAGTGGACCAGACATATCTGGCAGTTGCAGATTTTAGTGCAGACACTCCTCAGTATGCACCACTCATGCCTTGCACACACAGTGGATAGGAATACAGACATATATGTAAAGACAACACACTATAATAAGCCAAAGGTAGATGTACATAGATGTGTGGAAGAGGGTGACTGTGACAAGGAGCCATCCAGGCCTTTCTCACCCAGCACACAGCCAAAGGGCCCCAACCACAGATATCATTCACTGCAGATACTAGCCACCTGTATCTGTCAGCATTACAGACTATGTGGTGCACATACTAGCTGTGCAACATGACTGTACAAGGAAGTAGTCATCTAGCAGCTGCATACATGTACCTGTGAAATATGACCCTGTGTGTGCCCGGATGTGATGTGTCAACCTCTAGATGAATGGGTTATGGCCCATGCACACACACTGCCCTCCCCATAGCCCTACTATGACTAGCCTGCTGAGGACATCCACTGTGAAATACACCTTTGGGAAAGTTGTAGCACAGTAATTTCCATAGCACATCCTCTAACTGTGTACTGTTGTAGTATGATAAACTAGTTAGGTAGGAGTTCTAATCCCCAACATGGCAACTGAGTGTGTGTTTGTCTGACTCTGTCTGTGTAGAGAGCAATGCTTTTTAGGGTAGTCACACTACACACAATTCAAATGGTAAGGCTGCCGATGTCATCCATCTAGAAATACACCTCTGGGAAGAATGTTGCCCAGTAATCTCCATAGCACATGCCATAATTGCATACTGCTGTAGGGTGATATAGAACTCTGGTAGGGTTTTATTCCCACCCATGGCAGTTTTGGATGTTATAGGTTCATAGGTTCATAGGTAGGTACTAGGCTATCGGCCCTAGGGCCCATACTGGCCTAGCCAAAAAATGTACCCTGGCTTTCGCCACCCAAGAAAATTATTTTCCTGTGCCCCTGTCGAGCAGAGCCACAGAAGTGATCCCTGGGGTGAATTTCCCATTTCCCATCCACTCATCGAGATTTTTCTTGAAGAGTGCTAATGAGGAACTCTGTTTGACATAGATAGGTAGTCTGTTCCAGAGTATGGGAAGTCTCTGGGACTGGAATCTATCCCTCCAGCATGTTCTGTTTATTGTGGTGACAAGGTTTAGGTCCCTAGATCGTGTAGCTCGGTGGGATTGGGATTTCTTTAATTGGAGTATGTCCAACAGCTCTGGGTTTGACATAGCTTTGTATGTTAGGCAGAGATCGCCCCTGAGTAGGCGATATGCGATGTAGTAAAGCTGTAGTTTTTTGAGACAGTCTGGATAGGGCATCTGTTTGAGGCCAGTAATCCTATTTGTGAGGTATTTCTGTGGTCTTTCCAGTTGTTGTAGATGTCTTGTGAGATACATACCAAAAGGGGTGTTGTACTCCATAATGGGTCTAATGAGTGATGAGTAGAGGGGAACAATGACCTCTTTTTTTTGGATAAGAATCCTTTTGTGATGAGATGCGCCATGTAGAAGGATTTCCTGACCACTGTAGCGATGTGATTATCAAAGGAGAGACTACTGTCCACCTGTGTCCCAAGGTCTCTTATCACATTTTTGTCATTAAGTAGACTACCAGCTATGTGGTAGTTCATGGGTACAGAGTTTTTACCAAAGGGGATGACAATACACTTTTTGGCATTGAGCTTCAGGCCATGGCTTTGACACCAGGTATCTGTCTCAGTGAGGCCCTTTTGTAGTTTTTCACATCATTAGGAGTTTTGATTAGGGCTCCTAGTTTGCAGTCATCTGCAAACTTTGTTAGCCAAAGACCTTCTGTGTTGGCCTGCACTTCAGAGAAGTAGATACCAAACAGGAGAGGACCCAGGACTGAACCCTGTGGTACTCTACTTGTCACTGGTCTGATGTGGGATTTGGAATCCGCTACTTTCACAGTGTGAGTTCTGTCCATGAGCCAGTTGGCAACCCATCTTGTGACATAAGGATTTATACCTAGTTTAGTGAGCTTATCTATAATTCCAGAGTGGGGGATGGTGTCAAAAGCCTTGGCAAGATCTAGATAAGCTGTGTGAACCATTTTACCCTCATCTATGGCTTTGCTGACTGCTTCAAAGATGTCAATCAGGTTTAGGAGACATTATCTGACTTTTACAAATCCAAACTGGGTAGGGTCCAGAGTTTGGAGATTACCAATGTCTTTGTTTATGAGTTCCACAATGATACGTTCCATGGCCTTGCAGACCAGGCTCATCAGGCTAATGGGGCGGTAGTTCCCAGGGTCCATCGTGGCTCCCCCTTTGTAGAGTGGGATAACAATTGCGGTGCACCATTCAGTGGGTACAAAGCCAGAGGTGAGGCTATGATTAAATGTGGTACTTAGGTAGGGTGCCAGGTCATTCTGTAGTTCGTGTAGAACACAGCCTGGGATATTGTCAGGTCCCATGGATGCTGTGTTCTTGGCTTTGGGGAGTGTGTTTTTTACCTGTGCAGCCGTGATTATAGGAGCTTTGCATTCTTCCGGTATAGAGATGGGCCCTCTAGGGGGTGAGAGGGGGGTAAAGTTAGCACTGAACCTATCTGCTAGGATGTTGGCAATATCAGTTGGTTCTGTATATTTAGTGCCATTGTGCTGTAACTCAGAGCAGATCTGAGTGTTCCCATTTAGATTCTTGACATAGCTATAGAATTATGAGTGCATTTCAATGTCTGTGTAGGGAGCAATATATTTTAGGCTAGTCACACTCAGTACATTTCAAATTCCCTACTTTGGCAATCTTGCTGATGTCATTCACTGTGAAATACACCTTTGGGGAAGGAGTTCCCCAGTAATTCCCGTGGTGCATCCTATAACAGCTTCATGCTATAGTGTGATACAGACCTCTGTTAGGGGTTCTATACCTACACATGTCAATTGTGGATGTTTAATGTGTGTGTTTCAATGTCTGTCTAGGAAGCAATGCATTTTAGCCTAGCCGCACTGACTACAATTCGAATGCTCTGCTTTGGCAATCCTGCTGATGTCATGCAATGTGAAATACACCTTTGGAGAAGGAGTTCTCCAGTAATCTCCATGGTGCATCCTATAACAGCTTCATGCTGTAGTGTGATATAGACCTCTTTTAGGGGTTCTATATGTCGGTTATGGATGTTTTCTGTGTGTTGCAATGTCTGTATAGGGAACAGTGCATTTTAGCCTAGCCACACTCACTACAATTTGAATGCCTTACTTTGACAATCCTGCTGATGTCATCCAATGTGAAATACATTTGGGGAAGGAGTTCTCCAGTAATCCCTGTGGTGCATCTTATAACAGCTTCATACTATAGTGTGATATAGACCTTTGTTAGGGGTTCTATAGCCACACATGTCAGTTGTAGATGTTTTGTGTGTGTTTCAATGTCTGTGTAGGGAGCAATGCATTTTAGCCTAGCCACACTCACTACAATTTGAATGTCCTACTTTGGCAATCCTGCTGATGTCATGCAATGTGATATACACCTTTGGGGAAGGAGTACTTCGGTAATCTCCATGGCATGTACTATAACTGCGTTATGCTGTAGTGTAATAAACTAGTTAGGTAGGAGTTCTAATCCCAAACATGACAGGTGTGTGTGTGTGTGTGTGTGTGTGTGTGTGTGTGTGTGTGTGTGTGTGTGTGTCTGTGTTTGTAATACATATCCTGTGTGTAGGTGGGTGTGAATGTGTAACAACTGTGCCCAATGTGGAGCAGGTTTTGCAAATTTCTTATATGGTAGACCTAGTATATATCACAATGTCCACCATACAGGGATAACAGATGTGAAATAGCCAAGAGGCTGGGGTGCAAATCCATACCCATATATGTGACATCAATGCCATGCAAACAAAGTTAGCAACCCTAGTATTAGCTAGAGAACATTCTCAACCCATGTCGTATACACACACTTGCCTAGGCAACAGCCGCTATGTTGGTAGTACACTGCATACTGCCCACTGATAGTAACTATGGAGTGATTGCAGTGGTCTACAGAGGGCATGGCACCCTGTTCATCTGTCCAATAGGTACGTACATACAGACAGTGCACCTTCCCCATGTTCCCCACTGGACACCTGCAACACCTGTGGTGCCATCAAATGTGACCCACAAAGGACATACCATGCCTGAAAATATGCCCCATATGGACAGATGCCACTGACACCAGGGAATGCTGTTAGCATGCTATCAATGTAGGTGCAGGGTAAACCTGCTGTCCATTACCAGTTTCTGCCACATGAGGCCAGGACTGGCACATCTGATGATAATCTGTGTACACAACATGGGCCAGACACCCCAGGTACAGTTCCACATGTCACTGTACATGCATGTGGGAGTTGTGCACATCACAGACACTGTCCATGTCATGGACTAAGGAACACATACATGGCAAGCAATGCACAGCATTGGCCGCATGCAGTAGTCACCCAGGTGACTGGATGGTGAATACAATACCCACCTGTGTGGGCAAATCCAGAAACTACAGCCCTGAGCCACAATGCAGACCATTGTCATGTGGCCTGATGCCAAGGTATACCCATCACTTAGCCTTGTATAGCCATCTGACACAGTTGACCACTACACACCCGTGAATCAATGCACCCATGCATGTCAGTACTGACACCCTGTGTGTGTGTGTGTGTGTGTGTGTGTGTGTGTGTGTGTGTATTGTATGATGCATATGTTCACATTCACACTCACTACAACCCCTATTGGCATCATGCAGCATGCTGTCTGATGTCAGATACCTCCCCATACCCTTTGCCCATATAGCCTCCGTATGACCCCTATGGTGCATGTGATACCTGCACAGTAATGTGTTGTGGCAATCTCAATAGTGATGAGTTGTATTCCTGGCCCTGCCAAGTGTGCCAATGTGTGTGCATCCCTGTGAGAATGTGGTTGTGTTGATGCTGGCACCTGTTCATGTGGACAGGCATGTGTACTACACCTACCGTATAGCTACCATATCCCTGTTGCAGATATCACTCACCATCACATATATGTTCTGAGGGCTCCACAACATGTAACCTATGTGGCTCATTCAATACCTGCGTAGAAATGTGATAGCACTACATAGTCGTCAGGGGTTTGATACCTTGTGCTGGTAGGTGTGTGACATAAACATGCTTAAGTTTTATTATCCAACCCCTCCCTGACTTGTCTTTGCCCCTGTCTGCCTCTCTCACTCCCTCTCTGGTGGATGTGGACACCTACACCTGCTTTGCTTAGGCAGCAGCATGTGTACTTTTAGTGATGTTCATGATCAGCTGATGGCCACTGCACGAATTGCAGCCCTCCCCTAGCTGATTGCATGTGGAACAGCTGTGGTAACATTCCCATAGGCAATTGCATGGAAATACACTCCAATACCTAGGAACATTATGTTGGTGTTGGGCCTTTTCATTCACTGTGAACAGGAACTCGATCTGTTGTTTGGCAAACAGCATCTCAGATGGATTGGAGGTTTACCTCTAACAACATATACTGGAAACAAGGCAACACACAGGAGAGGGGTGTGCCTGACCTGACTACAGACTGTAAGTGCTGCTATACTGCATTTGGAGTAATGTTGGTTTAACAGTGTGTGTGTGGATATGTCTGTCCTACATGTTTTAATATCTGCCATGTCACTTCTATGTTTATGAGGTATCCCCATCTGTAGGGTCATCTGCAGACTGGGCAGTGTGTGGTGCCTTTGGTTTTATGTGTTACCCAAAGAGCATTTATCTGTGAACTGCAGAAGGTAGTGTGAGGATTGCAGTCTGTAGATGGTGAAAGCCATAACAGTTACTGACTTCATATCCCTCATAGGACATATGTTGCAACAAACCCTGTTACAACAGTAAATATATGAGGTTATCACAGCAACATGTCAATATTGGCCCTGTGTATGTGCTTCCAGCCGCAACTCTGTCAACCTTTGTACATATGTCATGCATTAAGAGGTGTATATGTGCTGTACACCATAATTAGTGTCATCATATCTGATAAGCCATGAGATATCAGACTGCTACACATGTTATGTACAGTAGGGGTTATATCTGATGACATAACCTGGACATTCTGTGGTTGTTTGTACAGTACTGAGGTCTGTGTACTTATGGTGAATGTCGACAGTGTGTGTGTATTGTTAATATGTACTTTGGTCTGTATACAGACTGTGGTATAAGTAATTGGTCTTGGTCCTGTCCTATCTGATGTTACATGCTGCTCCACGGTATGTTACCATATTGGTTTACATGTTTGTAGGGCCATACACACACATGTCCCATACCACCAACAGGTATCAGACCACAATGTGTAGTGGCCCAGTATATGTAGGGTTAGTGTGTGAGTGGCACATATGAGGATGGTGTTGAACAGGTAGTCCATATACTATTGTATTATGCTAGCTTACCATATGTGGGTGTGGCTGTGTTCACATTGGTTGTGGTTATACACTTTCACACAAGTGTATCTTACTTGTAGAGCCTGCTATATATGTAGGTACATGTGCATTCCTCCATAGGAGATGTAGGCCAGTGTTGAGCCAGTCTGCCTGTAGCCTGCACAGTGCTTTGTTACATGCCTAGCAGCTTAGTGTACTTACCCAGTGAGATGTCATGTTCAGATACTTGCCAGATGTACTGCTGTCAGGCCTCCCTTACATGTATGTCAGACAGAGCAGTGGGATGCTGTACAGATGTATGTCAATATCTAGTGGGTAGTATGTGGCCATGGTACCTCTGTGCCAGCAGTTATTATGTGTCAGGGCAGACAGGGGTGTGTGAATGCATAACCTATGGGGCAAATGTATACCAGTTGTTATGTGTTATACCCATCTACATGGCTGTCAACATCCATATTGTCAGGCTTGGTCCACATGTTTTGCACTAAGGGGTTCTGTGTATACCTCTGGACTGTACAGAGTGTCTCAGAATGTCCACATATATTGGCCAATATCTCTGCTGTAGTCCACAGGAGCATTACGTGCTAGCAGCGGTACTGTACTATGATGTCCTTAGGATGTCTGTCAGTAGCCAATGGCGCACATGTGAAAAGCAGATGTGACCTCCCGCACACACCATGTCTGTGTAGACAATCCCTATTACAGTAGCAATAGTCTACTAATATACCTGCTCTACATACCTGGCATCCCCTTGCACTACGAAGTTGGGACTCTTGGGGTTGAGGGAGGGCTACACTCCATGTTCAGGACATATGGTGAAAATATATGTTCATATGATTATCCAGATATCTATATAGATAACTACACATATACATATCAACAGCTATAGATGGGTACGTATATGTACATAGATATACATATACACACCCAGATATATACATATACAGAGCAATATATGTCTACACATATACAGAGAGTGATACATATGCACATATACATATGGATATCTACATATATATTGACAGTAGTAGGTATATCAGAATAGATATGTATGTACTTATAGTTATAGATATCTGCATATATACCAACAGAACTAGGCATATGTGTACACATAGGATGTGCATACATATATAGCTATATACACATATATCTATATATACATATATGTATATCTATATATACACATACAAAGAGATGTACACATGGCAATATATATGTAGCACTATACAGATGTGTATACAGACATATGTATGAGTATACATGTGTATGTACATGTAGACATATATAGATCTATTATATGTATACAACCATATTCCTGTCATGAGTAAATGTCATGGTTGTGTATACCCTCCCACATGTATCTCACCATATGTATCTGCTATGTGCACATTATGACAAAACAACATATGTGATGCAACAGTCATGTTAATAACAAGGACTACACAATTTAGGAACTACATGCAAATGTTCATTACTACTCAATATGTGTATTGACAGCTATATTGGTAAAACAACAGCAGTCTTCACAGTGGTCATGGCATAGTGGTTAAGTGTTGTGGCTTCAGTGTAAAGGGTCCTGGGTTCAAGACATATACCTATATATATATATATATATATATATATATATATATATATATATATATATATCTGCTTACATATATATAACTATGTCCATATATACCTACATAGATATATATCTGCTTACATATGTCACTTGCTGTGTATATGTAGACATATAGGTGTAGACATATATATGTGTTGATGTAGGCATTTGCATGTATATATGCTCGTATATGTATATATATATATATATATATATATATATATATATATATATATATATATATGTCGTACCTGTTTCGATATTAATATGTTTACACACAAACATTCATCTAAATGTTGGAATACATTCTCTGTACTGTTGCATGACTGGGCTGGATGATATGTTTTTGAAAACATCAGAGCTATGTATGTCTGGCATGGTTTAGTGGTAAATCTCTTTGTCTATGGTGTGCAGGGTCCTGGGTTTGAGCCTTGCAGGGGCTGTTTATTTTGTTGCTGGGCAGAACACGGGCCATTGGATACAGAGTGATTAAGGCACTTTAAAGCAGTTGTAAGCAGGTTTGTGCGGGTTTGCGCAGAGGTAAGCACTGCTAACTTCTAGTTACAGTTTCTTATACTCTGTTAGCTTCTGAATTGTTTAACCTGTGTAGGCATTGCTTACCCCTGTGCAAACAGGCTTAAACCTGCTTACTGCTGCTTAAAAGTGCTTAGTCCCGCTTAACCCCACGCTAATTTCTTTAAAAGAAAAGAAAAAGGGGTTGATAAGAAAGTGGTGAAAAAATGGGGCACAGAGAGGGAAAGACAGTAGGGAAAATAGCCAGGGATGTGCAGGAAGGGTGTAGGAAAGATCTATAGCTGCCCATTTCTTCTACAGCAACAGCTGTGCATATACACTGAATTTGCAGGTAGATTTGGACACTCAAACCCCTGGGAGAGGGGTGAGGACAACAATACTAAGTTGTGATGCCAATTAGACCGGATTACACATGTCCAGTGGGGTGAGATTTTTTTGTGGGAACAGATTGCCCTTTTTTTTTTTCAGGTGAGAGTGGGATGCTGGGGAGGGGTAGTAGGTATATTTGGGGAGGAAGGTTGAGTAGGTTAACAGACAAGACAAACAAGATGCCTACAGGGGCGGTATATGACACATGTGGGGGGTAAACACCTTTATGGTGAGGGGTGCTGGGATATCGGAAGCCCACAAGCCCCCTAGTGGTAACAGTGGGACTGAGGTCCCCACCCATGGGCAGTCACCACTGCAATTTCACAGCCCCGAAGGTGGCTGTGCAGGGGGCTGAGTAGCAGAGCCAGGCTGACTTGCTAATCATGACATGAAGCCCTCGAGCTGGAGTAGAAAATCACCAAACTGCTGGTTGATCTCTCTACACACCACAACCCCGACCTGGCGATGGGTGACAGGTGCCTGTCCGTGCCCACTCCCGGGGGGGTGAGCCCCATATCCTGAGGCAGTTCCACCCGAAGGTGGCGCAGGACCAACAGACAGGAAGGTCCCAAATTGGGCTCCAGAAATGCTGGTGCCCGGTGCCATGGCCAGCTGAGGTGGGACAGGTGGGTCCGCTGGGACCAGCCTTCCCAAGCGTGCTATAGTGTTTAGATTTCATCATCATTTGCATGTTAGTAATAGTCAACACATTCCAGGGTTAGGTATAACAGCATGCATAGATATTTCCATTAACCCAGACACCAGATATGGAACAGTTGCATAGCCAACAGAACACATGCATATATGGGACCACAGTGGTAATAAGAACAGCATGCAGGTACATTGATGGCACCACGCCACCAATGTTGGAATAATTCAATATAGCACATTAATGAGAACAATCATAATATTTATCAAACAACTGGACGTTATCAGAACACAGGTGTCATTACCTACCGGTTGGGGTGGGTATGTTAATTATTGTTGGAGATATGGTGGTGGGAGGAAGATGTCAATTAGCAACTAATATAGTCCTGTAGTCCACATTACTTTCCTAGTCAGTGCTTTTATCTGTACCTTACAAGTCTTACTACAGTACCCTATAGCCTTAATTTGGACAGTGATATGGCTGTCATCATCATTACACATGAACCAGTTTTACCTGCAGTTTGCACCTCTTACCTGGTATACCTGTGGAAGGAATGTTTGTTAACACTAACTAACTGTTTGTACACATACTCCTGAATTCTGGTTTGTTGCTTTGCACATGACTATCCAACTCTTTCTGAACAGACTCTGGTCATGTGTTGACCACATGCTGGTGTGCCAGGACATATCTAGAATATTGCTCTCTTCCACCTTTAATGACCTGACACACACATATACATGCTTTCCTACATAGTTATATTATGTAGTACAGTGTGGGTGACAGTGACCAGTGATACTTTATTATTCAGAGAAACTGCAACACTCACAATTCCCTACAATACCTGAGTGAACAGTACCAGTACAGGTTATAATGGTCTGTATTTCTCAGCACAGTGTTCATATCCAATGTACCTGTAGGAGTAATGCTTGTTAGCACTATCTGACTGTTGCCACACAAAGTTCCAGATTACACATTAGTATTATGCACATACCTCTCACTCTGTTACTGTACACACTCTGGTCACAGCTTGACAACATGGGAGTGTAGATAGGACATACTTGAAATATTACTCTCCTAACAGTTTTGGGGGTTGCTACAGTGACAGGTGTGTTCTCATAATGTTTGATAATCATTTGTATTCCCTGTTTGCTGGCTAAATATCTGGCATCATTCCACAGACTTACCAGGAGGACAGGGGGACAGGCAGCAGATATGGGCACATATACTGGACATTCTGGCCTCATCTGTACAGTTGTGGGGTATGAATTTGTATGCAGCTTAATTCCACTCCCAGAATTCAGACCATGGCTATGTCAGCTACAACTTAAATACTGTCCATCACAGTTGTGTCTGCTATATAGATATTGCTGTATATCTCCTATCTGATTTCTTTCTTATTAATCATATGTGCGTTTGCATTCCGACCTTGTATTACAACACTTTTATACAGATTTCCTAGACAGTTATATGTTGTTGGACAGTGTGGGTGACAGTGATGTGTAATACCTCATTATTCAGAGCAACTGCATATCATTCTTGTATTTCTGGGCACAGTGTTGGTATCTGACAGACCTGTGGGAGGAATGTTTATTAGCACTACTCGAATGTTCCCACACACAGTACCAGATTCCACATTACTATTATGCACATACATCTCACTCTGTTACTGTACGCACTTTGACCATAGCTTGACAAGTTGGGGTGTAAAATGGGACATACGTGGCTTCTTAGTCACATAAGGTATTGAGGAGTTGCTAGTGTGCCAGCTTTGTTCTCATAACTGTGTGTCAATCAGTTGTATTTCCTGTTTGCTGCCTATACATCTGGGATCATCCCACTAATTTCCCAGGGGGACAGGTTGACCGGCAACAGATATGCACCACTTTACTAGACATTCTGGACATATCTGTACAGTTGTGGGGTATGATTCTGTATGCAAACTACTACCACTGACAGGATTCGAACCGTGGCTGAGTGTGCTAAAAACAACAGTTCACATCTCAGTTGCATGTGCTATTCGGTTTTTGTTGTCTGCATTTTCCCTGTTTACTGTCTATGTTTCGCTCAGCTGTACTAAATGGCCTCTGGGGATTGCACCTGTCATATACAGGCATTCCTACACATTCAATTTATGGTGCACAGTGTGGGTAACAATGCTTAATAATACAGTACTATTACATGATTGCATATTTAAATTGCTGTATGATACCAGGATATACACATGCAGTCCAGCAGTTAAACCTGTTTTGTCAGGCTATTACACTTTTATTAATTACAAACAATATGAGACTCTTCCTGCCATATTCTCTAGTGTATGCAGTACTTGCCTTGAACAATGCATGTTTTATACAAGCAATTAATTTACTACTACTTTTATTTTTATTTCCTATGACAGTAAATGCATGAGTATTACTGACCTGCCTCACGTTGCAACCTCGCCAGGCGACTGATGTGGGCCTCCTGGTCACGGCCCGCTCCATTGCACCTGTGGGGGACATAAGAGTAATATTTAGCCATACCTATCCATGATATACCTGAGCTGGCAATTATTGCACACATACTGGGGTGATACTTACACAAAACTGGAACATTCCCCTGCCGCTCTAGCCTCCTGGAGCCACTCCTCCAAGAGGTCCCCCTTACACCACTTCAGGTCGGCATAGTGGTGCTTGACCTACTCACCAGATTGAGGCATGCCAGTGGCACTGGTGAGGTCATGGGTGAGACAGTCCCAGGCCTTCGCCTTATATTGGGAGCCCTGGTACTGGCCCAACAGCAGTCTGTGAGCATGGTCTTTAACTAGGAGTCCTGCCATGACCTTGGACTCCTGGATGCACCAGCACTTCGCCCGGAAGTGCACACCTTCTCCCCTTACTGCCATAGTGCCTGCAAGGAGAAGCTACAACCAGTTATGAGATGTATTCCCGCCTCTTGGGTTTAAGTAGGGCCAATTTCCCGCACTTTTCCATGATTGGCCAGTTTTGAAAAGGCTAAGCTTTGGGCAAACCTGCTTAATGAAGGTTGGCACTGTTTAAAGGGGTATACCACTGGGCACAATGAGTTAGCTGGTGTACACATTGCTTACACCTCCTATGCTGACCTGTGTAATGCTTAGAGTTGCTTACATTAGACTATGCATTATTTTTTTTTTACATTGATTTCTTATTCATTACATCTTATATATCTGCCTGGTATCCATGATTAATGTGTACGTACACTCTATAGGGTCCTTGTGTCTTATTGGGGACTTCAACACTCTATTACAATTACACCTCACTTTTGGGCTTACTGCTGTACTCCAGTTCACATATTTATGTTATGTAGTGGGTTATGCTACATATGATTGTACAGTGATGCCTTTCACAGGTTCAGTTTGGTTATACTATGGTGAGGACATGTTTACTACTACCTCATTCTTCTGTACTTCTGTGATGGCTTGGTGGATAACTACTGTGACTATGGTGTATAGAGTTCTGGGTTCTAGATAGACCTGCATGGTTGTTTATTTTGTTGATGGCCAGAACAAGGGCCGTTGGATACAGAGTGATTAAGGTACTTTTGAGCAGTCGTAAGAGAGTTTGTGTAATGGTAAGCACTGTTAACCTGCCATTACATCTGCTTACAGACAGTTAGCTTTAAAATTGCTTAACTAGTGTAGGCATTGCTTACTGCCACGCAAATGGGCTTAAGCCCGCTTAGTAGTGCTTAAATACGCTTACTACTGCTTACTTGTGCTTAAACCTGTTTACTAGTGCCTTAGTCATTATGACACTGACACCTCACATGTGCATTTACTACAGTAATCCAGTTTATGAAAATATGTTATTTAGTGAGTTATGCAACATCAATATTACTCATAACATGCTTTGCCATGGAAAGTGCTGAAGTGGGACTCGAACCGGGAATGCCTGCTCGTAAGGCGAATGGTCTCCCCACTACACTATTGCTATGCTGCTTCTTTTGCATATATCTTCCTTGTTATCTTCTTCACCCATTTAAGCTGTATTAACCGTAGCTAAGCGATGGGCACACTCGCACACCTAGGTTAGCTTTAATCGAATAAAAAAAAATTAAAGGTTTCTTCATTTTATTTATGTATACTGTTGCTGTTGTACACAAGGAGGACTGTTGGTGGGGATATGCGGTCACCTGTGAGTGGTCTCGCTCATTTCATACCCCTTTCTGCTGTTCTTCATTGCAGGGGCATGTTTATTCTGAGAGCACTGCTCTCAGACATGCCCTTTGCACTCTTACACGCTCCATGTAAGTCTAGCAGCTCAGGCAACGTGCCTCATTATTATGCATGGCACGTTGCCGTCCTGCTCCTAAACGGCCACCTCCATGCAGGACTAAGCTAGTCCTGCACAGAGAAATAGTAAATCTGAGGGACAGTTTATATTTATTCAAAGAATTTTGAAAAAAAACATATTTGGACAAACTAATTATACATTTTTTTTCATATTGTCATATAAATAATGAAAAGCAATAATAAAAGTATAGCTAAAATTGTCGTTGAGTCTGTAAATATGGCATAAATTGAATTCAAAATGCATATGCTTCTTTCTTTACTAATTTCTAACAGTAACATTTTCCTCAGAAAGACTAATGTCATATGAGTTTAATTCTAGAACTTTGTGAAGAAATATAGTGGCTACTACACTGCATATTTAGAACATTTCAGAGCTCTATGTGTATGTCAATACAGACCGATAAGCGCTGAATAGCATCTGCAAGCAGCTGGTACTTCACTTGAGAATAAATGAGAAAGATTTGTCTTGATATTGAGCTATCATGTAAGATAACTGGAGAATTTTGCTCAACAGACATTTTTTAGCATGATTGCTATGATTTTTTGATAATCTAACTTATATGTATTGCCTATCCAAAATGGAGGCCTACCTTCTAATATCCATTGCAACATGAACAATGAACAGTGACATATTTAGGATAACTCTTCCTTAAAGTTTGTCAGCATTCCATAATTTGTCTCCATGTTGGTGAGACACTGCCACAAATTATTTGTTTGATTTATTTATTTATTCTTTGTTGATCGGGTGAGTAGGCTGGTCTTAAGACCCTTTTCAGCCAAACTCAGGGTGCAAAAGGCACAAAAGTACAAGCAAAATATTTCACAAGATGTAGTTGCAGAATATTTGCATAGTTTAAAATCTTCTGTTGCCCAAAAATCAGAATTAGTTACAGAGGGAAGTGAGGTATGGGTCTGTGTTTTGTACATTAGAGTCACAGACTGCTATAATGCTTTGGAAATGGTCTGGTAGCAATATCAGGATTATGGTTTTACAGGTCTGGCTGTTCTTTTAGTTCATTCAAGGCAACTTGATCACTGGTCTTTTTCCATTGCAATGATATGGCGATTATGCTTTCTGATAATATGATTATGCTTTCTGAGTTCACAGTTCTTAAGAATTATGAGACTATGTAGCAGGGATGTTGATATCGTGAGAGAGGCTTTGTTATTAGAAAATTTATTCATAAACAGAGGCTATGATCCTGCAATGGTAAGACACATCAAGCATGAAATTCTGGGAGACACATTACATAAGGAACCCCAGCAATTTACATCAGTAGTTCAAGTGACCAGGAATTTTAGAAAATTAAATTTTACACACAAGAACTTCATCAAATATGTCATCACCTATACTAGTGATATCAACAGAATACAGCAGGTCATTCGAGATAATTGGCACATATTGATCACAGATCCTACAACTAATAGGCTCGTAGGGGAGAATCCAGTGTTCCTCTATAAGAACAGTAAGAATCTAAAACGGATCCTTTGTGCAGATACACACGCTACAATGGAAGGGCAGAAAGGAACTTTGGCCACCTCACATAAGCAAGATGCTTTCCTTGCTATGGATGCAACAGGTGTAAATATATTACAAAAGAACAGGCCTATAAGCATCCAACAATGGAATATACCTTCATACCACATTTCTTTGCTAATTGCAACTCTAAAATGTCATATATCTTGCCACTTGTATCAATGTGCATCGTTCTATGTAGGTTTAACTAAAAGGAAACTACATGAACGCATCTATAATCATCTATATGACATCAAAAGAGGGTGGAGACGAATGCATTAGCAAAGCACGTTATTGAGTATCCATCACATTCATTTACATTCAGGGTCCTACAGATAGTGAATGAAAGTTATAGAGAAGGTAACAAAGAAAATAACTTGGCTACTACTGAATTACACTGGATTTTGAAACTAGGAGCCCATCTAGCACCAGGCATCAATAGCTTTACATCTTTGAAACCAGTACTACTATCACGTTAATGGTTTTCAATATCAACTTTTAGTTTTTCATAGTAAATATTATATATATATATATTTGTACTACTAGTTTTTAGTTCAAGCATAGATTAGGTTTCACTCAGATTTTCTGGGTTGTATTATATACATTTATATTTTTTAGTTATTTAGATTCATACCCCTATGTCAGCATAATTTTCTAATAGCTCCTTAGTGAGGTTCACTGCTATTTTGCTCACTCAAGTGCGATTGAAATATGTTAAACACATTATTGCCTTTCTACATAAGACCTATCTCAGGATTGCTAACCCTGAAATCTATAAACTAGGTTATATAATTGAGCCTAGTATTTCAGTCAGGTGTAGATACAGGTAATATTAGTGCCTTTGATCCCTATGATTGATAATATGTGGGTTTAAGAACTTTTAAATGGAAATCTAACGAATAGACATGTATCAGCTTCTTGATCGATTTTTCAGTGAACACTGACTAATAGGCACTTAATAATTTATAGAGTGACCATAGTATAATGATAGCATACTTAGGTTGTTTACTGAGTGAATATATTTATTTTTGTTTACATATATACATTTTTATTTTTTATTTTTAGTTTTAGATGTTAGGTTATAATATTTTATGTATTTTGTATATTTTAATATACATATTGTTTATACTTGTTTTGTACTTATACAAGTATATAGAAATTTCTTTGTATACATTAATAATGCTTGTCTATAAGGTTATGTGTTCATTATGATATGAAATTCAGGTGAACATGAAAAGATGGGCTTTCATGTTAGCCCAGTTATATATGGATTTGATTATATTAGTTCTTTTGGATTACACATTAGTGCCTATTTTATTATATTTTTTATTTTATTTTCTATTTTTATTTACTGCACATATTATATATATTTCTTAACATATATTTACACTTGAGGGTCTTGTTCATGCATAGTGTTTGCCTGGAAGTATTGCATTTAATATTACTGAAATGTGATTCTTATTGATTGAATATATCAGTACTACTGCTGCTTTTGCTATATATTGACTAGCGATTGGTATCGCTGATGTTGACTGCTTGGCTTGATCTTAAATTGATCAGCGTTCAGTCCCTGGACTTGATTTTTATTCCTCATTTTTGTTCCTCATTTTTGGTTTGGTGTTCATGTCAGGCATGCTATGTCAAATATAATGAAGTCTAATAGTAAACTAACTGGGATTTTTATAAACAGTATGGTTCACAGCTTTTATTATACATCTACGTGCTTACGCCTAGTATGTATAGACGCCCTCCTCTATGAGGTTACTTCCGGCTACTTGCCATTACAATATTTTTTGATCTATTTTGTTCAGGGTTTGAACATTTAGGCATGTGATGGTGCTTTCCTAGCCTGATACACAGTTCCGTTTGTTGGAAAAGATGTTGTGGCATGTAATGGTGCTGCAGAGTGAATGTGATCACTTTGGTAAGTGTATCTTTCACATCTGGTTATGCTGAATATGATGATTTAGTGTGGCTGTACTTTTTGGTTTGAAATGCATATGATGGATTGTTTTGCAGTACCGTAATATGGGGGTGATCGGGATCGTGATTGATTAGCTAGAGTCGGCTAGACGGCTCCGTTTCTTGAGTTGTTGGGCAGTGCTGGAGGGAGAAAGTGTAATAAGTATAATAGAGTGAATGGTTTGTGTGTAATTGCTTGGATTTGCCAAGTATAAGGTGTTGACTTATTTAAAGTATCCATGAGGACAGCTCTTCTTGCATTAACATAAAGTTCATGTCTCCCATTTTCCCAATTGGGACGAATATCATGGTCTATAAATAAATGGTTTGGAATAACAATCTGTGACGACTTTAAACTCTGCATTTGGCCTATATATGTGAGTTTATGACTAAATGTATATTCACGATATTTATGTTTTTTACACTGATGATTTTAAAGATGTAATGTTTATAACAGTTGCCTAGCAACATGCTTATTGATGTGATTTATTTGTTAATTGGCACATTAATTGGTGCTTTTTCCCGCCTTTGACAATATAAAAGTTTAAACCAATGCATTGTACTAATGGAATCTGATGAAGCGTGGTTTTAACCGCGTGAAAGTGCTTATTCTTGTTTGTTCACAATAAAAGATTGCTCGTTTTTATGACAGAGTAGCATCTTTTTTTCAAGGAAGGAGTAATACGTTTTAGTGAAGTTCATGGACTAACTTTGGATGTCTCATTTGGTGAATATCTTTGTTCCAGCTTTTTGAGTGACAAGAATTTTCAGCCGAGTGTTCCTGGTGGTTGGTTCACAGCTTCTTTTGACAATTGTGTTTTCGTTTTGGTGAGTGAACCATTCAACGAGTTTTACCGGCTTTTTACTTTATTTTTGTTGCTTCCATTTGGCCGATATACTCTGTACACCATGGAATCAGCTGTTTACTCTGAACCGGAGTCGAGGGATACAGTGTCTGCGTGGAGAAGTCTATTGCATTCCAACGACAACCCTTTATTGTCTCTGGACCTTATGAAAGACTTGAATGTTGTGCATCCTCCAACTAATGGTGAGAACCTTACAGAATTCTTTCCTATGTTGAAAATGTTTGAAGATAATCTCTATCAGTTGCAAAAGTATATTTGGCAACGGCTTCATTTGGAAGCATGTTTACATTTTAAAATAGTCCCCAGGGGCATGAGAATATTTTGTATGCCCACCTATGGGGACTCACATCCACAACTGTTAAAACGTTGGCAAGATCTAAATATTGAACTTGGGTTCAGCTATGCCAAATTATTGATTGAATATTTTTTACCCTTAGAGAAGGAACTAAGGGATAAGACTGATAGTCTTTATAAACAGTTGACTGAACGTTTCACTTCTGGCTTTTGCAATGATAAAATTAAACATATACTTTCACAGATTAATCAGTTCAGTGACAGATTGAAAACTACCAAACAGAAGAAATTGACCAGGGATTTTAATGACTTTAAAAGGGGCCAGGTCTTCATTTGGCCACGACATCAAGCTACACAGAGTACAAATAGTATAGCTGCTGATGGAAATTTGGACAGGCCCACTTCCTCCAGTTCTAGCTATGCTCGGGTTGTGCAGCCTGCGCATTCTTTACCCTCTCATTCTATACATGAGGAAGAGGGCTCTTTAACCACAGCTTGCAATGCTCCATTCGCTATAGAACTAACTGATACACCCCCTCCCAATCAAGAGGCTTTGAACGTTCGCCCCACTACACATTCAACGGGCACGATCCCCAAGAGTACTACTACAATGACTTCCTCTACTGGGGCTTTTTTACCGTACCTGAAGAAGCAGGTGAACCACTACAACAGAGGAAGATCTCGCAGCAGAGACTCCAGAAAAAGAAAGAACTCGGGGGAACAATATCCTCTGAACAGACGAAAGAAAAATTGACATTGGATATTCTGTTTAATCTTTCTAGTGTTTCTCTGGATCCCCATAGTATTAGTGTTCTAAATAGAGGTCTTAATTTTATACCAGCTGTGAATGCTAAACTAACAGAAACTCTGATAGATCTGAGGATGTTTTGCAGAAGTTTAAGCCTGAGGTTATTCTTTAGGACTGAAGAATTAAGTAGAGTTGATATCCCAGGTAAAATAAGTTATAAAACCAACAGTACATTCACACCTCCCATGCTGCCACATGTGGAATGCTTTTTAAAAGCATGTGAGCATCAATATTATAGATTGTTTAATAATAACGACAAGGCTGGGAGATATTTCAATCTTACCCCCTTAGAATTCCATCATTTAAACTACCTTAAGCAAGATTCTAGGGTAGTAATAAAGCCGGCAGATAAAGGAGGAGGGATAGTTGTGCTAGATACTGATGAATATCTAAGAGGCATGACAGATTTATTATCTGAGGAAGATACATACACGATCATTACTCATAGGGAGGTAGTGCAAGTCATAAGTAGAGTGCATGATACCATCTATGACTTACTTATATGTCGTCAGGTCAGCCAAGAAGTCTACAATTTTCTATATATAGAATTTCCTGTTATACCCATTATCAAAGGCCTCCCAAAGATACACAAGGAGGTCTTACCGATACCATATAGACCTATAGTATCAGGTGATAACTGGGTCACAGCTCATATATCTAAATTTGTGGAGGATATGTTGAGACCAATTGTGAATCAATATCCCACCATATTAAGAGACACATATGATCTCTTAGATACCATCAAGGACATCAAGTTAGATATGAGGAAGCAATACACGTTTATTACTTTGGATGTTAAGAGCCTATTTACATCAATACCCAATACTGAAGGAATTGATAGTATTAGACATCTCTTGAGTAAAGAGACTTCATTTAGCAGTGATAGAAATATTCTGATAAGCCAACTACTTGAGCTCATCCTCTATAACAATGTGTTTTTGTTTGGCGACAGGTATTATTTACAGCAATGGGGGGTGGCCATGGGCACCCCCTGTGCTAATACCTATGCTAACTTGGTGGTCCTGTGGTGGGAGAAGCAATTCCTTTTTCCCCATGAGAAATTTAGACACGTCAAATTGTATAGGCGTTTCGTGGATGACATCATTATCATATGGGAAGGGAATATCTCTACTTTTGAAGGTTTCCTTAGTCATCTAGAAACTACCACCAATTTCTTAAGATTTACCCTAGAGTCATCCACCACTATGATCAACTTTTTAGATGTGACGCTCAGTTTCACCACTGAAGGGAGTATTATTTCATCTCTATATAGGAAACCATTGTGGCGTAATTCATTACTGACCTTTGACAGCATGCACCCTAGGCACGTGTTTTATGGAATAATTAAAAGTCAGTTCTTAAGAATTATGAGACTATGTAGCAGGGATGTTGATATCGTGAGAGAGGCTTTGTTATTAGAAAATTTATTCATAAACAGAGGCTATGATCCTGCAATGGTAAGACACATCAAGCATGAAATTCTGGGAGACACATTACATAAGGAACCCCAGCAATTTACATCAGTAGTTCAAGTGACCAGGAATTTTAGAAAATTAAATTTTACACACAAGAACTTCATCAAATATGTCATCACCTATACTAGTGATATCAACAGAATACAGCAGGTCATTCGAGATAATTGGCACATATTGATCACAGATCCTACAACTAATAGGCTCATAGGGGAGAATCCAGTGTTCCTCTATAAGAACAGTAAGAATCTAAAACGGATCCTTTGTGCAGATACACACGTTACAATGGAAGGGCAGAAAGGAACTTTGGCCACCTCACATAAGCAAGGTACGTTTCCTTGCTATGGATGCAACAGGTGTAAATATATTACAAAAGAACAGGCCTATAAGCATCCAACAATGGAATATACCTTCATACCACATTTCTTTGCTAATTGCAACTCTAAAAATGTCATATATCTTGCCACTTGTATCAAATGTGCATCGTTCTATGTAGGTTTAACTAAAAGGAAACTACATGAACGCATCTATAATCATCTATATGACATCAAAAAGAGGGTGGAGACGAATGCATTAGCAAAGCACGTTATTGAGTATCCATCACATTCATTTACATTCAGGGTCCTACAGATAGTGAATGAAAGTTATAGAGAAGGTAACAAAGAAAATAACTTGGCTACTACTGAATTACACTGGATTTTGAAACTAGGAGCCCATCTAGCACCAGGCATCAATAGCTTTATATCTTTGAAACCAGTACTACTATCACGTTAATGGTTTTCAATATCAACTTTTAGTTTTTCATAGTAAATATTATATATATATATATTTGTACTACTAGTTTTTAGTTCAAGCATAGATTAGGTTTCACTCAGATTTTCTGGGTTGTATTATATACATTTATATTTTTTAGTTATTTAGATTCATACCCCTATGTCAGCATAATTTTCTAAATAGCTCCTTAGTGAGGTTCACTGCTATTTTGCTCACTCAAGTGCGATTGAAATATGTTAAACACATTATTGCCTTTCTACATAAGACCTATCTCAGGATTGCTAACCCTGAAATCTATAAACTAGGTTATATAATTGAGCCTAGTATTTCAGTCAGGTGTAGATACAGGTAATATTAGTGTTTTTGATCCATATGACTGATAATATGTGGGTTTAAGAACTTTTAAATGGAAATCTAACGAATAGACATGTATCAGTTTTTTGATCGATTTTTCAGTGAACACTGACTAATAGGCACTTAATAATTTATAGAGTGACCATAGTATAATGATAGCATACTTAGGATGTTTACTGAGTGAATATATTTATTCTTGTTTACATATACATATTTTATATTTTTTATTTTTAGTTTTACATGTTAGGTTATAACATTTTATGTATTTTGTATATTTTCATATATATATATTGTTTATACTTGTTTTATACCTATACAAGTATATAGAAATTTCTTTGTACACATTAATAATGTTTGTTTATAAGGTTATGTGTTCATTATGATATGAAATTCAGGTGAACATGAAAAGATGGGCTTTCATGTTAGCCCAGTTATATATGGATTTGATTATATTAGTTCTTTTGGATTACACATTAGTGCCTATTTTATTATATTTTTTATTTTATTTTCTATTTTTATTTACTGCACATATTATATATATTTCTTAACATATATTTACACTTGAGGGTCTTGTTCATGCATAGTGTTTGCCTGGAAGTATTGCATTTAATATTACTGAAATGTGATTCTTATTGATTGAATATACTACTGCTGCTTTTGCTATATATTGACTAGCGATTGGTATCGCTGATGTTGACTGCTTGGCTTGATCTTAAATCGATCAGCGTTCAGTTCCTGGACCTGATTTTTAATTTCTCATTTTTGGTTTGGTGTTCATGTCAGGCATGCTATGTCAAATATAATGAAGTCTAATAGTAAACTAACTGGGATTTTTATAAACAGTATGGTTTACAGCTTTTATTATACATCTACGTGCTTACGCATAGTTTGTATACACGCCCTCCTTTGTGAGGTTAGTTCCGGCTGCTTGCCGTTACAATATTTCTTGAACTATTTTGTTCAGGGTTTGAACATTTAGGCATGTGATGGTGCTTTTCTAGCCTGACATACAGTTCCGTTTTTTGGAAAAGATGTTGTGGCATGTAATGGTGTTGTAGAGTGAATGTGATCGTTTTGGTAAGTGTATTTTCACGTCTGGTTATGCTGAATATGATGATTTAGTGTGGCTGTACTTTTTGGTTTGAAATGCATATGATGGATTGTTTTGCAGTACCGTAATATGAGGGTGATCGGGATCGTGATTGATTAGCTAGAGTCGGCTAGACGGCTCCGTTTGAGTAGTTGGGCAGTGCTGGAGGGCGAAAGTGTAATAAGTATAATAGAGTGAATGGTTTGTGTGTAATTGCTTGGATTTGCCAAGTATAAGGTGTTGACTTATTTAAAGTATCCATGAGGACAGCTCTTCTTGCATTAACATAAAGTTCATGTCTCCCATTTTCCCAATTGGGACGAATATCATGGTCTATAAATAAATGGTTTGGAATAACAATCTGTGACGACTTTAAACTCTGCATTTGGCCTATATATGTGAGTTTATGACTAAATGTATATTCACGTATATTTATGTTTTTTACACTGATGATTTTAAAGATGTAATGTTTATAACAGTTGCCTAGCAACATGCTTATTGATGTGATTTATTTGTTAATTGGCACATTAATTGGTGCTTTTTCCCGCCTTTGACAATATAAAAGTTTAAACCAATGCATTGTACTAATGGAATCTGATGAAGCGTGGTTTTAACCGCATGAAAGCGCTTATTCTTGTTTGTTCACAATAAAAGATTGCTCGTTTTTATGACAGAGTAGCATCTTTTTTTCAAGGAAGGAGTAATACGTTTTAGTGAAGTTCATGGACTAACTTTGGATGTCTCATCTGGTGAATATCTTTGTTCCAGCTTTTTGAGTGACAAGAATTTTCAGCCGAGTGTTCCTGGTGGTTGGTTCACAGCTTCTTTTGACAATTGTGTTTTCGTTTTGGTGAGTGAACCATTCAACGAGTTTTACCGGCTTTTTACTTTATTTTTATTTTAATTTCTAACAGTAACATTTTCCTCAGAAAGACTAATGTCATATGAGTTTAATTCTAGAACTTTGTGAAGAAATATAGTGGCTACTACACTGCATATTTAGAACATTTCAGAGCTCTATGTGTATGTCAATACAGACCAATAAGCGTTGAATAGCATCTGCAAGCAGCTGGTACTTCACTTGAGAATAAATGAGAAAGATTTGTCTTGATATTGAGCTATCATGTAAGATAACTGGAGAATTTTGCTCAACAGACATTTTTTAGCATGATTGCTATGATTTTTTGATAATCTAACTTATATGTATTGCCTATCCAAAATGGAGGCCTACCTTCTAATATCCATTGCAACATGAACAATGAACAGTGACATATTTAGGATAACTCTTCCTTAAAGTTTGTCAGCATTCCATAATTTGTCTCCATGTTGGTGAGACACTGTCACAAATTATTTGTTTGATTTATTTATTTATTCTTTGTTGATCGGGTGAGTAGGCTGGTCTTAAGACCCTTTTCAGCCAAACTCAGGGTGCAAAAGGCACAAAAGTACAAGCAAAATATTTCACAAGATGTAGTTGCAGAATATTTGCATAGTTTAAAATCTTCTGTTGCCCAAAAATCAGAATTAGTTACAGAGGGAAGTGAGGTATGGGTCTGTGTTTTGTACATTAGAGTCACAGACTGCTATAATGCTTTGGAAATGGTCTGGTAGCAATATCAGGATTATGGTTTTACAGGTCTGGCTGTTCTTTTAGTTCATTCAAGGCAACTTGATCACTGGTCTTTTTCCATTGCAATGATATGGCGATTATGCTTTCTGATAATATGATTATGCTTTCTGAGTTCATAGGTTCATAGGCTCATAGGTGTGTACTAGGATAATGGCCCTGGAATCTTTACAAACCTAGCCCATAGAAGTGCCCTGGCATTGTGCCACCCGACATTAGTTCCCAGTGCCTCTATCAAGAAGAGCCACTGGAATGATCCCTGGGGTGAACTTTCTATTTCACACAAGGAATGCTGAGAACAAATCACTTTATGACGCAAAGCTTTCGGGTATGAACCCTTTCTCAATACTAAATACATACATATACACAAAGCAACTGCTTTTATACAGGCCTAGTGGTCATGTGACTGCAGCCAAAGTCACATGACCTATTTAAATGTGCAGTTTAAAAAATTATTTAAAGAAACATACTGCAAGAAAACATTTGTTAAAAAAGAAGCTACACATATGCATATATATGATCAAATTTCAAAGCAATATGAATCTAAATCTAGCACATATATATATATGCTTAATTATAAAAATATAAAAATATACATATATACCTATATGTTTAATACAAACTCTAAAAACATTAAAACATAGGTGTACACATACATGTACACAACAGATGCACTTATTAACATCAATGTATAAACATGCTCATGTGCACAGGTTGATAAAAATATCATTTCAACCTACGTTGTAATCCAACAAGAATAGGTTTAATGCTTACTGTACTGTTAAGGCCAGGAGGACTATCAGCTCCCAAACGCACTATCCATTGATATTCTTTAGTTTCAAGAAAATTATTAATATCACCACATCTGAGTGAGGGAATCACCAAATCAATAACTCTAAATCTAAATGTATGCCTGTCCCCCCAGCTCTCAATATGCTTATACAAGGCATTCTGAGTATACTGCCTCCTGATTTCTGACTTGTGTTCAATAATCCTGTCCTTAAGTCTACGCGTAGTCTTACCAATGTAGTATGCAGGACATACAGAACATGATGCCATGTACACCACATTGGTAGTGGTACAAGTAGCTCTTACAGAAAATGTATATGTATGGTGTGTGATCGTATGCACATAACTATTAGATTCCACATATCTGATCAAGTCCGAACAACAGGAGCAGTTTAGACATGCATATGTACCAAAATTAGATGTAGAGTAGATGGGTCTATCAAAGCATAAATTCAAGGGAGGGCGAAAATCTTTATAGCATAGCATACTTTTGAGGGTTTTCATATTCCTAAAGCTAAAGAATGGCTTATCACCTAACAACTTTGTAAGTTCAGGGATGCCATTAAAATAGGCCAATACTTATAGATAGTGCGCTTAACAAGGGAGACCTTACTTGCAAAACCAGTCACATATCTAAATCTTTGCACAGTAGGGTTTACAACTTGATTTATCACAACATCAGGGTTCGTAAGATTATAATTCCTGAAATATGGGGCATATAATGAATGCCTGTTGTTAGATACCTGATTCTTCATCTCATTTAAAATAGACGATGCATAGCCACAATCAACAAAATCCTTAAATGTATCATTTAACTGTTCATTAAAGACAATATCGCCTGTGTTGCGCCTACTCACTCGAATAAATTGAGACTTAATCACACCTCGAAAGACATGGGGCATCCATGCTGTCCGCATGCACATATCTACCCACATATGTCTCCTTCTTAAAAACAGAAGTGCCCAATAATCCATCCTTGTAAAAGATGTTAACATCAAGGAAGGAAGCCTCTTTACTAGTAATGGTCGACTTAAACTTCAAAAATGATGTCGTGTTGTTCAAGTGTACAAGATATTCTTCTAAGCTGTCCCTAGATCCACTCCAAATTAAAAAACAATCATCAACAAACCGTTGATAAAACACAACACGTGTCAAAAAATTTTTCCATCATGCAAATTGTCTAATTCCCACTGATGCAGTACAAGGTTTGCATATGTATTGGCAGGGGTGCCCATGGCGACCCGCTGACCTGCAGATACGTTGTTGATTGAAAATGAAAACATTATGGCTAAGTACTAGGTCCAACAATTGACATATATTTTGAATAGATTCACTAACTAAGGATTTTTCAGTAGTCAAAAACTTCCTGATGGACTCTATGCCATATGAATTAGGGATAACAGTGAACAACGACACAATGTCTAAGGTGACAAATAGAAAATCATTCAGATTACATGGTTCACTGTAATACCACTTTGAAAGTTTGAAGAGAAAATCACCAGTATCTTTCAAAACATAATTACATTTATCTAAAAAAGGAAACAATTGTTTCTGAAGGTAAACCGAAACAGGTTCGGTTACCCACCCATTGCCAGAAACAATGGGTCTCATGGGAGGGTCTAACAAACACTTATGTATTTTCGGAAGTCCATAACTGAGGTATAGATGGACAGGGTACAGAAAAAAAGTTAAATAATTCCAAACTAATATTATTATTAAATTGCATGTCATAAACATGTAAATTAACGTCAGTAATATGTTTCTTTACATCCAGAAAACTAATTTTTTTAAAGGACAAAGTATCCATTACTAGCTTATCCATTGATGAATTGTAGCAAGCTCTATCCATAATCACAATACTTCCACCCTTATCTGCCTGCTTAATGATGATTTCACTATTCCTTTTGAGATTCTGCAAGGCAAGATGTTGCTCATAGGTTAAATTATAAGTAAATTTTCTATCACAGACATTAAACTGTTGCCTAAAATCAGCTTCACAGACATTGCAAAAGGCAATAGTAATAGGTGTATTCACAGGTATAAAAACACTACGTTTTCTAGGAATGTTATTAGGAGCAGTACTAACGTTAAACAAAATTTTTAAATTTAAATTTCTCACAAACATTTTCAAGTCGGTAATAATATCAACTAAATCTAAATTAATCATAGGTATGAAACTCAGTCCTTTTGAAAGAAGGGACACATGAGAATCACTCAAAACAAAGGATGAGAGGTTAAGAATACCTCTCACTACTTGCGGGCATTCTTGCCCTGTCTCAACGGACTGTCATTTGCGTTTCATTGAGGAAGTCTCTTGCTTCATCGATAATGGTTCCCTCTTGTTTAAAGAGTCCTGCACGTTCGGTTTCTCTAACTGAAACCGCTTCTGTGAAGTTTAAAGTCGACTGATGCGTTTTACTAGCATGCTGCACATCCGATACCAGGTTCAAGGCAGCAGTTGATGAGGTGTCCATAGCGGACGCCATTACAGCGCCAGTGTTAACGCTACTAGAAGAGGCAATGGTTACAGACTCAGAAGGAGTTGAAGTGACAGTGTCTGTTTGTATAGAATTGGCCAACAGTCAAATTTGAATCAAGGGGCTGAAATACATCTAGCGCCCTAATAGAAGTACCAGCAAAAGTTTTTGCATTGTGATTTTTGTTAGATGTTACCATAATTGATTCTCTTGGGTCATTCCTGGGCCAAGAGAAGATGTGACCCACTCTGAAATCATTAATGTCTCGAGAAAGTTTTCTTTTCTTAACTAGTTCAAGCTTGTCATCTAATTCACGAAATTTAATGAATAGATGGTTATATTTAGGTAACATCTCTGACCCAAGAGAATCAATTATGGTAACATCTAACAAAAATCTTCTAGTAGCGTTAACACTGACGCTGTAATGACGTCCGCTATGGACACCTCATCAACTGCTGCCTTGAACCTGGTATCGGATGTGCAGCATGCTAGTAAAAAAACGCATCAGTCGACTTTAAACTTCACAGAGAAGCGGTTTCAGTTAGAGAAACCGGAACGTGTGCAGGACTCTTTAAAGAAGAGGGAACCATTATCGATGAAGCAAGAGACTTCCTCAATGAAACGCAAGTACGACAGTCCGTTGAGACAGGGCAAGAATGCTCAAGTAGTGAGAGGTATTCTTAACCTCTCATCCTTTGTTTTGAGTGATTCTCATGTGTCCCTTCTTTCAAAAGGACTGAGTTTCATACCTATGACTAATTTAGATTTAGTTGATATTATTACCGACTTGAAAATGTTTGTGAGAAATTTAAATTTAAAAATTTTGTTTAACGTTAGTACCGCTCCTAATAACATTCCTAGAAAACGTAGTGTTTTTATACCTGTGAATACACCTATTACTATTGCCTTTTGCAATGTCTGTGAAGCTGATTTTAGGCAACAGTTTAATGTCTGTGATAGAAAATTTACTTATAATTTAACCTATGAGCAACATCTTGCCTTGCAGAATCTCAAAAGGAATAGTGAAATCATCATTAAGCAGGCAGATAAGGGTGGAAGTATTGTGATTATGGATAGAGCTTGCTACAATTCATCAATGGATAAGCTAGTAATGGATACTTTGTCCTTTAAAAAAAATTAGTTTTCTGGATGTAAAGAAACATATTACTGACGTTAATTTACATGTTTATGACATGCAATTTAATAATAATATTAGTTTGGAATTATTTAACTTTTTTTCTGTACCCTGTCCATCTATACCTCAGTTATAAGGACTTCCGAAAATACATAAGTGTTTGTTAGACCCTCCCATGAGACCCATTGTTTCTGGCAATGGGTGGGTAACAACCTGTTTCGTTTACCTTCAGAAACAATTGTTTTTTTAGATAAATGTAATTATGTTTTGAAAGATACTGGTGATTTTCTCTTCAAACTTTCAAAGTGGTATTACAGTGAACCATGTAATCTGAATGATTTTCTATTTGTCACCTTAGACATTGTGTCGTTGTTCACTGTTATCCCTAATTGTATGGCATAGAGTCCATCAGGAAGTTTTTGACTACTGAAAATCCTTAGTTAGTGAATCTATTCAAAATATATGTCAATTGTTGGACCTAGTACTTAGCCATAATGTTTTCATTTTCAATCAACAATCAGATCTGCAGGTCAACGGGTCGCCATGGCACCCCTCACAATACATATGCAAACCTTGTACTGCATCAGTGGAATTAGACAATTTGCATGATGGAAAAAATTTTTTGACACACGTGTTGTGTTTTATCAACGGTTTGTTGATGATTGTTTTTTAATTTGGAGTGGATCTAGGGACAGCTTAGAAGAATATCTTGTACACTTGAACAACACGACATCATTCTTGAAGTTTAAGTCCATTACTAGTAAAGAGGCTTCCTTCCTTGATGTTAACATCTTTACAAGGATGGATTATTGGGCACTTCTGTTTTAAGAAGGAGACATATGTGGTAGATATGTGCATGCGGACAGCATGCATGCCCCGCATGTCTTTCGAGGTGTGATTAAGTCTCAATTTATTCGAGTGAGTAGGCTCAACACAGACGATATTGTCTTTAATGAACAGTTAAATGATACATTTAAGAATTTTGTTGATTGTGGCTATGCATTGTCTATTTTAAATGAGATGAAGAATCAGGTATCTAACAACAGGCATTCATTATATGCCCCATATTTCAGGAATTATAATCTTACGAACCCTGATGTTGTGATAAATCAAGTTGTAAACCCTACTGTGCAAAGATTTAGATATGTGACTGGTTTTGCAAGTAAGGTCTCCCTTGTTAAGCACTATCTATAAGTATTGGCCTATTTTAATGGCATCCCTGAACTTACAAAGTTGTTAGGTGATAAGCCATTCTTTAGCTTTAGGAATATGAAAACCCTCAAAAGTATGCTATGCTATAAAGATTTTCGCCTCCCTTGAATTTATGCTTTGATAGACCCATCTACTCTACATCTAATTTTGGTACATATGCATGTCTAAACTGCTCCTGTTGTTCGGACTTGATCAGATATGTGGAATCTAATAGTTATGTGCATACGATCACACACCATACATATACATTTTCTGTAAGAGCTACTTGTACCACTACCAATGTGGTGTACATGGCATCATGTTCTGTATGTCCTGCATACTACATTGGTAAGACTACGTAGACTTAAGGACAGGATTATTGAACACAAGTCAGAAATCAGGAGGCAGTATACTCAGAATGCCTTGTATAAGCATATTGAGACGGTGGGGACAGGCATACATTTAGATTTAGAGTTATTGATTTGGTGATTCCTCACTCAGATGTGGTGATATTAATAATTTTCTTGAAACTAAAGAATATCAATGGATAGTACGCTTGGGAGCTGATAGTCCTCCTGGCCTTAACAGTACAGTAAGCATTAAACCCATTCTTGTTGGATTACAACATAGGTTGAAATGATATTTTTATTAACCTGTGCACATGAGCACGTTTATACATTGATGTTAATAAGTGCATCTGTTGTGTACATGTATGTGTACACCTATGTTTTAATGTTTTTAGAGTTTGTATTAAACATATAGGTATATTTTTATATTTTTATAATTAAGCATATATATGTGCTAGATTTAGATTTATATTGCTTTGAAATTTGATCATATATATGCATATGTGTAGCTTCTTTTTTAACAAATGTTTTCTTGCAGTATGTTTCTTTAAATAATTTTTTAAACTGCACATTTAAATAGGTCATGTGACTTTGGCTGCAGTCACATGACCACTAGGCCTGTATAAAAGCAGTTGCTTTGTGTATATGTATGTATTTAGTATTGAGAAAGGGTTCATACCCGAAAGCTTTGCGTTATAAAGTGATTTGTTCTCAGCATTCCTTGTGTGATTTTGGATCTTTTTGCAGTTTGTGAACTTTCTATTTCCCATCCACTCATCAAGATTTCTCTTAAAGAGGGCCAGTGAGGTGCTCTGCTTGACACGTATGGGGAAGTCTATTCCAGAGCATGGGTGGTCTCTGGGTTATGATCCTGTCCCTCCAGCATGTTCTGTTGATTGTGGTAATGAGGTTGAGGTCTCTGGAGTGTGTGGTGTGGAAGGACTGGGATTTCTTTAGATGTATCATTTCTAACAAAGCTGGGTCAGACGTGGCTTTGTAAGTCAAGCAGAGATTGCATCTTAGTAGATGATATGAGACAGAGAACAGCTGGAGTTTTTTGAGTCTGTCTGTGTAGAACATGTGTTTAAGGCTTAGGATCCTCTCCATGAGGTACTTTTGTGGCCTTTCCAGCTGTTGCTTGTGTCTAGTGAGGTACATGCCAAACAGGGCATTATACTTGATGATTGGTCTAATGAGGGAAGAGTAGAGAGAGAGATGATGACCTCTTTCTTCCTGGATGCAAAACCCTTGGTAATGAGATGTGCCACATAGAAGGACTTTCTGACCACAGTGGCAATGTGGTGGTCGAAGGAGAGGTTGCTGTCAACCTGTCTCCCCAGATCTCTAATAACAGCTTCAGTGTTCAGTGGGCTCCCGACGATGTGGTAATTAGTGGGAACTGAGTTTTTCCCAAAGGGGATGACGACACATTTTTTGGCATTAAGCTTTAGGCTATGGTTTTGACTTCATTCATTGGTCTCAGTGAGGCCTATCTGTAGGATGTCTACATCACATGGGGAGTTAATAATGGCTCCCAGCTTGCAGTCGTCTGCGAACTTGGTCAGCCGGAGTCCCTTCATGTTGGCCTGGATTTCTGAGAAGTAGATGTCAAACAGGAGAGGACCCAGGACTGATCCCTGTGGGACCCCACTCGTGACTGGTCAGCAGTCTGATTTGGAGTCCGCTACTTTCACACTGTAGGTTCTATCTGTGAGCCAATTTGCAACCCACCTAGTGATATAGGGGTTGATGCCTAGTTTGGTGAGTTTATCAATAATTCCTGAGTGCGGAAGGGTATCAAAGGCCTTGGCAGATTGAGGTAGGCTGTATGAACTGCCTTGCTCTCATCCACAGCTCTGGTGACTGACTCAAAGAAGTCAACCAGGTTGAGCAGGCATGATCTACCTTTCACAAAACCAAATTGCGTGGGATCTAGAGTTTGGAGATTCCCTATATCTTTGTTAATTAGGTTCATGATGATGTGCTCCATAGCCTTATATATCAGACTCATCAGCCTAATGGGGTGATAATTCCTGGGGTCTGTAGTCGCACCCCTTTATGGAGAGGGATGACTTGAGCAGTGTGCCATTCGGTAGGGACAAAGCCTGAGGTGAGGCTGTGATTGAACAGGATACACAGATGTGGTGCCAGTTCACTTTGTAGTTCATGTAGAACACATCCAGGGATATTGTCAAGTCCCATGGAAGCTGTATTCTTGGCCTTGAACAATGCAGCTTTAACCTGTGCTGCAGTAATGCTGGATGCCTGGCATTCCTCCCGTATTGTGATTGGTCCTTTGGGGGGGGGGGTAAAGTTGGCACTGAATCTGTCAGCCAGTGTGTTGGCAATATCTGTTGGCTCAGCATAGGTGGTACCATTGTGCAATAATTCAAAGCAAACCTGGGTATTGCTGTGGAGGTTCCTGATATAACTATAGAAGGCTTTGTGGTTGCTTTTAGTGTCTGCCACAATTCTGCCTTCATAGCTGGCTTTAGAGGTTTTGATGAGGGATCTCAACTTTTTGTTGAGGCTAATAAGGGAGTTTTTCCAGTCTTGGGACTTCACCTTTTTCTGCAACAGTTTCTTCCTTCTGTTGTACAGTTTATTAATGCAGGAGACCACCAGATTGGCTTCCTTTTTTTGGAGGAGAGTGTCTTGGTTCTGTTGGGTATTGCTAGTTCCATGCATTTATGCACTTGTTCGTACAGTGCATTGGTGAATGATTCGGCAGTCATGCATTTATTTTCCATTGACATGGGTGCCGTGAAGTTAGCCACCTCTGGTTTTTAGGAGCCCAAAGTCAGCTTTGAAGAAGTTTTTCATGGTGGTTACCTTTGCAGGTGGTGTGATTGAGATGTGGATTTCCATAGTGATTAGTTTGTGGTTGGATCTAACCAGGGAGGAATTGACTATTGGTTTAGAGAAATGGTTCCCATGTTAGTAATAACCTGCTCAAGGATGTTGCTTCCTCTAGTGGGGGTAAGAATGAGCTGGTCAAGGGCATTGGAACTGATGAATTCCAGGAAGCATTGGGCCAATTTATTGGTGCATGAGTAGTTTTCCCAGTTGATGGAGGGGTAGTTGAAGTCACCTAGTATGAGAGTGTTGGGTTGGACCCTAATAGTTTCCAGGGTGCTTAGGAACATGAAGTGAGAGTCTTGGGACATGGTAGGGGACCTATAGCAAACTACGACCTGAATTGCCATCTTACCCAACGTTAGTTGTACCTGAAGTATCTCAGATGCATTATGCTGGGCTATTAGTCTGGAGGTGTGTATATCCTTTATGAATATGGAGACACCACTGCCTTTGGAGCTTCGGTCCATGTTCTGGGGCTGAAAGGTGTGGAATGAGTTACAGCCTGGTAGCTTGGGTGTGCTTTCTGCTGCTTTAAACCAGGTCTTTGTTACAGCACAAATGTCAATGTTCTCCATTTTGAGGAGTGCTTCGAGCAAGTGCATCTTGAGATTTATACTTCTAGCACTGAGCAGCATGACCCTCAGATTGCATTTATTTATAGCTGTTATGGTGGTAATTTGGTCTTTGGAACATTGCCTAAAAAAGGCACTATAGGGGTGGCAAGAGCCTTAGCCAGTATTCGGAAACCCAGGGGTGACAGATAGCATTGAGGTCTGTCAATCATGTCATCCCAAGCAGACAGATACTGGATCCCCTTAGAATGACACCAGAAACTTAGCCAATTGTTGAAGTCAATGATTTTCTGCTTGTACTGCGGTATCAATTCTGGGTGATGGTAGGATGCTGCTCAGGGCTAGGGTCATAACTGCCTGGGCCACATAATCTGAGAGCTCCTCCATGTCTCTTTTCATGTAGTCCAGGGAGGTGTGTCTCAGGTCATTCACACCCACATGGACAGTGACAGAGTCATACTTGTACATGTTGTGGAGTGACCTGAGTGTGTGTGTGCTATGTGTCGGATTCTGGCACCTGATAGACAGCTGACTGTTACCTTTTCCTTATTCAACCTAGTGAGTGGGACATCAGTGTGCCTCACTATCGAGTCATCTATGATTAGTGTGTTGGGCAAGCTGTTTTCCTTAGGGGTTTAGGTTGAGGGGCACACTGTGTGGGTGAGCTATGTGTCTTGTGGTTTCTGTTGTGTTGTGGTGGTTGAGTGCATTTCTGACGTGGGGGTCTCTACTGTTTGGGTAGATTTCTATTGAGAGCCTCCATGGAGGTGGGTGTGTGGTTTGTCTTTTTATGTGATAGCTGTGATGGTGGGTGTTCTGGAGGGCTATGTGTTGCATGTGATGTGGTGTGGTGCAGGTGTTGACCCTCTCCTCTTGACCAGCTATTCCAGTCTTGGCTTGAGAGTGCATGACTTCCAATTTGGATAAGTAAGTGCATCTCTCACAAGTCTAAGTGTTAGTCTAAGTCTAAGTCTAAGTAAGTCTAAGTAAGAGAAGGGGGTTGTCTGTGTACATGAGGCAGTTGCTACACTGTCTCAGAATGCCTAAGTTCACCAGGTTAATAGGAGAAAGCACAGGAACTGACCTTTAGACATGCCAGGAGGGATGGCCATTATTACTAAGTACTTGAGCTGTTTCCTTATATATTCCCTTTACAGGAAAAATGTCACTCAAGGTGTCTGAGTCTGTACAGAACACAGCCAAACACCTGAGGAGAAACTAATACGTAGACCCTGAAAATTTAAGGATGAAATATTTAGGCAGATATTCTGAAGTTAGAAAGAAATCAAGCAGTGCTTACTGAAAAATAAATAATTAGCTTGTCAAGAATGATGAAAAGAGGGGAGTCACATGAATGGCTACTGCCTGGCTACTAATAATGCTGGTCTCAGCACAGCTTCACTCTGTTGGGATACAATACTCCTTTGCTTCTTCTCTAACCAGAAGCAAAATGTTAGCACCAATCCCAAGAATAAAAGCAGGCCACGGCCTCTTTGGTGATCCACAGTCTTGTGCGGTAATGGGCAAAACAACCTATAAATTTATTAAGTTAAACACTTTTTGTTTAGTGAAATAGCAAACTTCCTCAGACAAAATATAGAACAATAGCCCTTACATTTAAATGTTGGCAAAAGACTGCCTCATCCCATCAACACAGGAAATGACATAATTAAACATACTAAAAGACTTAGAAATACAAGCATCAAGTTAAAAGTTAAAAACACATAAATATAAACATAAGCTATTAAATACATGCATTATTTCTTTAAACTAATGATTATGAAAAGCAACAAAAACTTAGAAGCAAAAAAGTATAAAAAAACAGCAAAAAATATATATGCAGCAAAAAAGCATCTATGTATATATATATATATATATATATATATATATATATATATATATATATATATATATATAAAATATGAATATGAATAATAATTAAACTAAACCTCAGTAGCAAATAAAAGCAGGAAAAATGCATAAGAAAAGCAGCAGAATTATATATATATATATATATATATATATATATATATATATATATATATATATATATATATATATAATAAATTGTAGACATCAACACCAAATTATACTTGTGCATTATCATTTACATATTATATGTAATATTAAATATAATATATAATATAAAAAATATAAAAGTCAAAATAGTCAGTAAACCGGGGGATAAAAGCTCCGTAGTCACAAAATAAACAGATAAAAATATATAGCACAAACCAACTACAGAGCTACCATGTTGCAGGTAAAGCAGCCAAATGAAGGATACTTCCAAATAACAATCAGGCAGAATGGTACTCAGCTTCAATCCAACTTAGACAGATTTTAAAGATCCACACAGGAGCACAAACCATGTAGCAGGTAAAGCAGCCAAATGAAGGATACTTCCAAATAACAATCAGGCAGAATGGTACTCAGCTTCAATCCAACTTAGACAGATTTTAAAGATCCACACAGGAGCACAAAGACCAGAATAAAACTCAGGTTTATTAAAACAAGGGGTGAGCGCTTTCGCTATGAGCTTCTTCAGACCTAATAACATCTACATTCAAAATAACCAAGGTATATATAGTTTCCTTTGAGTCAATTAAAAAATCAATTAAGACATCAACTAGCTACTAGAACATCTTAAAGGTAGATATACACTATATTTAATTACTACAAGAATATATAAAAAACGTTTTTCATATACTGCATCCACATACAAAAATATGCATATAAAACCATATACTTATGCTACTATGATAAATTTACAAAAATAATAAAATATCACATATATATAAAAATAAATACAGAAGTATATATAGGGAATATATGTATAAAAAGCATGTAGCCTTCTTCTTTTCAAGGCAGGTTTAATGGATGCACGTTAATTCAAACCTTTACCCCTATCACCCCTCAAAACGATGATCCAACATGTTTCCCTGTACTCTGTGTATGTATAATGGGAATCTGCCTACATTGTCACAATTTTTATGTAGGCAAGACAGAAAGGCTTTTTAGAAAAAGAGTCTATGAACATCAATATGATATTAGTAAGGGTAAAATGACCAATGCCTTTTTTAAGCATTCACAACTATGTGAAAATATGCAAATTAAGTTTACAATTCTAGAACAAGTGACACCTGACCCACGGGGAGGGAACTGGGAAGCTAGGTTGGAGTATCGGGAACTGTTTTGGCAGCTTAGACTGGACGCAATTAGACCACCGGGCATGAATGACGCCTTGAATATAAACAGTGTGCTCAAATTAAGAAGGGCATGATTATAACAGGGGTTCTTGTAGACTGCTTAAATTTCCCCATTAAACACCCTGGTATTGGATGTACTTGCAGTTCAGCCTAATACCTTAGTTTGGTTACCATGTGCTGTATTGGTAATGAAGATGTTACATTTATTTACTTTCATGGTTTAGTTTAATATTTATTATTGTCATGTTCATTACCATTTATTTTATTATTTTTTATGTGTTTTTACATGTGTTGTAATATATTATATATTTTCATTTTTGGCATTACTGAATTTAAAGTTGAGTTTGATTCTTGGATTGGAATATATATTTAATATTTAAGGAAAGTTTATACACACTGTATTTTTAAGAAACTGATTAGGGATGATTCACATGGGGGGGTATGTCATGTGATGTTGCATTTAGTATTTAACATGGCTGACTACACAACAGATTTTTTAACCTTGAAGAAGCTCGGTAATAACCGAGCGAAAGCGCTTGGTTTATTGTTTGCTGCTGTTTGGTGTGATTTAGATTACGTACCAATAAATGTGCTGTTCTTAATTTACTGCTTCTAACCACATTTTTTGGAGATTTGGGTACTGTGGCCATGGATTTTGGTGATTCTTGGTTTTGTGTTCACATTTTTTGACATTCATTATTTTCATATAGTTTGGTTCAGCTTTGCTGTCAATTAATAGTCTGTTTCACGGTTATGGTTTATGGAGTCTAACAACCTTTCACCAACGTTATTTTCCCCAGGATACAGAGGGTCAAGGCTAGTCATTTACTAAATGAATAGCACTTATTCATGGATTAACATAACATGTTGAAGGACTTGCAAACACCGTTGAGTCAATCACGAGTGGCATGGCATCAACGCGGCATACAAGTATTGGTGCCTGTGTCTCAGAGCAGGAACGGCTGCCTCTATAATGTAATGTGACTACTACAGGACAAATACAGCTGTTATCTTCATGCAGTGCATCTGCCTCGCAAGTGGGTCAAGCAGCAAGTGCCGCAGCTTACGCATGGCAGTGATAGTGTTAACTTGAGCCGGCAGAGCAGTCTGGGCTCACTTCACTCATAGGTTCATAGGTTCATAGGTGTGTACTATGGTAATGGCCCTGGGACCTTTACAATCCTAGCCATAGGATTACCCTGTCATAGTGCCACATGACCTTAGTTCCCAGTGCATCTGTTGAGTAGAGCCACTGGAGTTATCCTCGGGGTGAATTTTCTGTTTCCCATCCACTCATCAAGATTTGTCTTGAAGAGAGTCAGCGAGATGCTTTGCTTGACATCAATGGGAAGTCTGTTCCATAGCATGGGCAGTCTCTGGTCTATGAGCCTGTCCCTCCAGCATGTTCTGTTAAATGTGGTAATGAGGTTGTGGTCTCTGGAGTGTGTGGTGTGGAGAGATTGGGATTTCTTTCAATATAGCATTTCTAACAGAGCTGGGTCAGACATGGCTTTGTAAGTCAAGCAGAGATCACCTCTAAGTAGGCGATATGAGACAGAGAATAGTTGGAGTTTTTTGAGTCTGTACATATAGGACAAGTGTTTAAGGCCTAGGATCCTCTTTGTGAGGTACTTTTGCAGCCTCTCCAGTTGTTGCAGGTGTCTAGTGAGGTACATGTCAAATGGGGCATTATACTTGATGATTGGCCTAATGAGGGAAGAGTAGAGGGAGACAATGACCTCTTTCTTCCTGGATGCAAAACTCTTAGTAATGAGATGTACCACACAGAAGGACTTTCTGAGTGCAGTGGCAATGTGGTGATCAAAAGAGAGGTTGCTGTCAACCTGTGTTCCTAGATCTCTTATAATGCCTTCTGTGTTCAGTGGACTACCATCCAGGAGGAACCAGAGGAATCAGAGGAGGGGAGGGTTTCAGGGGTGGGGTAGATTCACGAGGAATAATTACTGACTTTAGAACCTGTGTATGAGTTTATTAATGGAGATGAAAATGGTGTTAACGTGAATGAAGACATGGCAAGTAATTGTATTAGTCTGGAAAACCCAAAACCTGTTGTCATTCAGAATTCAGCAAATGATTTTAAAGTGTATAATTTCTCCAATACATGCATTAATGAGGAGGTAGTTAATTTATTAAGTAAAGGGCTCACATTCGTTCCTGCTCGAGGTTCCAACCTGGCTAATGTTTTGATTGATATGAAAATGTTTTTAAGAAGGTTAAACTTTAAGATTATGTTTGGTCATGAATGCAATAACATTGATATGTCTAATAATGTTTTTCGTATCAATAGTACTTTTAATCCCCCTTTTCATCCAGTTTTGATCCTATATGAAAAGAAGTGTGAGCTTGATATAAGACATTTGCTGGCTAATAAAACTAAATTTGTGGATAATTTGACAAGATATGAAAGGGATATGTTTGATTTTTTAATGCAGCAAAATATTAGGATCATGAAACCGGATAAGTGAGGGGGTTAGTAATTATGGATATATTTATTATAACAGCAGGGTCAATGCTATATAAGGTACTAATACATATGTGGAAGTTAGTAAGAATGAACTAAATACGGCATGTAGAAGAATTTATGGCATGTTAAATGACATGTTTTGGAGAATAGAATAGATATTGACACACATAACAATTTGAATATAATTTCTACCACTGTGCCTACCATTTTTGGAGACCCGACACTGCATAAAGATGTTAATAATCCGCCTTTGTGACCAGTTGTTGATGGGCGTAATTCTGTCACCTATGCTTGTGACAAGTTCTTGGATAATAAGTTAAAGTCATTTTTGAATAGTGAGTCCCAGATATGTAAAGACTCTTGGCACTTTTTGGAGCTAATTAACACTATAACATATTCAGATGATGTCATATTCCTTACAGTGGATATAAGGGACTTGTTCTCTGTTATTCCGCAGTGAGAGGGTATCCATTGTATTAAGGAATATCTGTATGAGCAGGGGGTACCACAACTCGACCTCAATTTATATGCTGATTTGTTTGATATAGTGCTTACCAACAATTTCATTATGTTTGATGATAAATAATATCTCCAAAAAGTAGGGGTTGCCATGGGGTCACCCTGTGGCACTATATTTGCTAATTTGGTCATGGCGGTCTGGGTGAAATGTTTTGTGCTGAATAGTGATTTCAAGGAGGATATTGTTTTTTATTTACATTACCTTGATGATATTTTTAATTTATGGAATAGTAGCCAACAGCAATTGGAGCAATTCCTTGTATATATTAACGGGACGGCAAGTTATTTAAAATTTAAGTATGAGAAAAATGGTCAAGAAATGAATTACCTTGATGTTAATTGAAGAAAGGATAGGGTTAATAAGAGATTTTTAGCCAAAATTTATAGAAAACCAACATATTCCAACTCTTGCTTGCATTTCTCACATTCCCATCATTTGGCTAATAGAAAAGCAGTGGTAAAAGGACAGTTTGTCCGTGCTGCAAGGATGGTCAGTCTTGATGAGGATTTTGTTGCTGAATGTGAAGCTTTAATATTAATGTTTAAAAGTAGGGGTTACCCAGAGGAATTACTCAATGAGGTATGTGCAGAGGTTGGGTTTAAAAGAGCTAATGGTTACTTCACACCAATCCCTAATCAAGTAGGTAACCAAGTTGGCATTCGCCAGATTGGTGACTAACATGATTGTGTTTCCCTGTTTATCACAAAATTCAGCAAGAATTTTTATAAACTAAAAGCTATTATGGTTAAAAATTGGGCAGTTATCGAGGATGATGTACAGATTAAAAGTAAATTGGTGTAACGGTTTCAAAATGGTGGCCATGAGAGGTAAGAATTTGAAGACTCTCATTGAAGCTGGTAGATATGTTAGCTGTGTCATCCAAAGCCATATGAGTAGATGTGGAATGTGTAAGTACTGTAGTGCTATGTATCAGGGTCAGTTTGTTGAGGTTAATGGCACTAAGTATAAATTACAAGGTAAGTTTAATTGTAATACAAAGCAAGTGGTTTATATAGCAATGTGTAAATGCTGTCCAGCCTATTATATAGGCAAAACTACTAAGTCTTTTAGTATGTTTAATGATGTCATTTCCTGTCTTGATGGGATGAGGCGGTCTTTTGCCAATATTTAAATATGAGTGTTATTGTTCTATATTTTGTCTGAGGATGTTTGGTATTTCACCAAATGAAAAGCACTTAACTTAATACATTTATAGGTGGGTTTTTTTTGCCCATTACTGCACTGTTTTATTGTTTTCATGTAGTTTGTTTCAGTTTTATGGTCAATCCACAGTCTTGTCTCGGATGATGCAAGGGTCTGCAGGCTTGTAGCCTTTTTCTGGTAGATGCCTCGAATAGTAACCAGACCAATCAGGTACGTTAAGCACAGACACTCACTCTCCAGACAGGAGTCAATGCACTCTGTTCCTAGTGTCACCAGGATCAGAATATAAGCACAGATACACAGACTGAGTTGCTGTGTTATTAGGAGTTTAGCATAATATGTTGAATGTTATAAGTTCTGTTTTTGTTCAGCTTATGGCTTTTTCTGGTATCTTTATTAGGTTATTCCACTGTGTTTCTGGAAAACAAGTTGCTATATCCACATATGTTTACTTTCTTATTTATTTTATTTTATTTATTTATTCCAGTTTGATGACCGGGGAGGTCCACTGGGCTCGGGGAGCCTGTTTTCAGTGGAGGCCCGGGGAGAAAAGCTCCATCAATACATAGTTACATGAATAATTACTAAGAAACTTTGCATTACTGACAAATAAACAGGTAGTACTCATAAAGAAACAAACAATTACAATTTTGTTTAGGTGTAAAAGACAGGCAAATGGCCTTGAGGCTAGATTTTACAGTATAGTTATTTATACATAGTACAAATGAGCAAGGTTAGCTAGGTGAGATGTTAACTGAGAGTAAAAGTGGAGGAGATCTTGAGAGGTATAGGGTGAAGAGTACAGTTGCTGCTGTCTACAGTGTGTGACCCCCTTGTGAATGTGTGGCAGTCTATTTATTGCATAAAATTCCTTCTATTTCTCTGCATATCTTGCATTACACCTGCAATGATACTTTCCATGATGCAGTTCAGAGACAGGCAATACCGTCATATGTCATATTGCAGCCGTTGCTGCACCACATTGACTGTAGTAAATTGAGGCTGTTTGGGAACATTGTAAGGGTTCCTGCTGGATATTTTCATTGTGCAGTACGCTAGACACAGCAGCTGGGTCATATACTGTGGGACAGGCAAGGGCTCATATGAAGGATTATATCTCTCAGACTGCCTACCATCTCCTGTGAATTCCAATGGCTCTAACAGAGACTATTGATGAATCTGTTGAAGTTTTGCCTGTTCATCTGCTATGTCTGTCTTGCTGCCACTATTCCTAATACTGTAATAAAGTAAATGAAATAGAGTGCAGTTCACTTAAATTAATTCCCATAACAATGGAAACAGATGATCTGCTGTGGCGACCCCTAATGGGAATAGCCGAAAGAAGAAAACGAAATAGATGCTGTAAGTAATATCCTTAATAATCATCACAGATGGCCAAACGGTGGAGTAATTTCTTATTTTTCACAACAGAAGATTATTACATGCTGAAACGTTATATAGGCATAGTTAATATATTTAATTAAGTATATACCTATAAACAGGCCTGCCTTCAGGGGCGGCCCATGCTATTGGACTGCCGGACTGCAGCCCCCTCAACTGTAAAATAAAGAAAAAGTAATAAAATAAAAGGAAAATGGAAAGATAAAAAAATTTTTAAAAATCGTGGACTTTCGCACATGAGCACTAGTCCGGACTGCTGCTAAGACAGTCTGGAGCATGCACAGAGTGTCTCAGCAGCAGTCCTGACTGGCAAACATGAAGAACGGTGCTCCCAGAAGTCTATGCAGTTTTAAACTGCATAGATTGTCCTGGAACTCGCTGGGAAAACATGTCGGGGTCGGACTGCGACATCAGCAGTCTGGAGTTTGCTGCAGTCTCGTCAGGCAGGGGTCTCATCGGGGGAAGATCTCGCGATGGGCGGAGTCTGTATTTGCACAGGTTTTCGTAGCTTAGGGATTTGGATTTATGGTGCGCGAGTTTTCGTAGCTTAGGATTTATGGTGGTTTGCAGACAGGGATTTGGAGTGGTTTGCCTACAGGTAAGTGTGTGGACAGGGATTTGGATGTATGGTTTGCTACAAGGTGTGTGTGTGTGTGTGTGTGTGTGTGTGTGTGTGTGTGTGTGTGTGTGTGTGTGTGTGTGTGTGTGTGTGTGTGAGAAAATGCCCCAGGTGCAATATACTGGTGGTTAGACTCATGGTGGTGTGGTAGGGAATACCTCAGGCTTGAACCCTGTACCTTGTATGCAGGTGTTAAAGACCTGAATTCTCTACCCACCACCATTTGTAAAAAAATTGCAGATTTTGCCTCATATTTGATCTGATCTGTTCCTCATAATATCTGTGGTTTGTAAATGTTGCAATGCTTGATATTTGATGGTGCAGTGGTAGCATTGTTGCCTTACAGCTGCAGGTTCTCAGGTTTGATTCTTGGCTGGGGTGCCTTCTTTGTGGGGTCTGTATCTTCTCCCTGTGTTTGTGTGGATTTGCTTTTGTGTCCTCCCATGTTACAAAGACATGTCTGCATTATTTCTTCCTGGGCCTCTGCTGAAAATTGTTTTTTTGTTCCAAGTCAGACTGTCCTGATTAACAAATGTTAAATAAAATTGACAGGCATTTGAATTTCAGACTTCAGGTTTCTGAATGTTTAATTCCTTACATATTTGATGGTGCAGTCATGCAGTGGCAGTATTGTTGCCTCACAGCTATAGGTTTTCTGGTTTGATTCTTGGCTGGGGTGCCTTCTGTGTGGAGTCTGCATCTTATCCCTGCGTTTGTGTGGATTTGCTCTGGTGTCCTACCATTTTACAAAGACATGTATCTACAGTATTTCTCCCTGGGCCTCTGCTGAAAATTGTTTTTGTTCCGTCAGAAGTAAAATTGACAGGCATTTGAATTTCAGACTTCATATTCTTCAGAAAATACATAATAAAACAACTTTTTATTCTAGCAATAAATATATAGTAACACAATCTTCTATTATAGCAATTTTCTAAGTTTATAAGATGACTATTTGAAATTTGTCCTTATTTTTGGGACTGTATTACCCTGTTATTGGCTTTGTCCAGGATTTTTGTGCTAAGGTTGACAGCTATGGCAAGAACTGAATTCACTGAATATGTTTGAGGGATATATTCCCTCATTACTGGGTTTGTCCAGGTGTTTTGTGCTAAGAGGTTGACAGCTATGGTGAGAACTGAATTCATTAAATGATAGCCATTTAAGTTTCAGTCTTCCTCTCTTTCATAAAGCAGGTGATTTGGCATAGTGGTATGTTGTTCTGACTCTTTTGCACAGGGACCTTGGCAGTAAAATGTATGGTGGTAACACAGCATTTTATTCTAGCAGCTTTCCAAGATTATACAAGCAATGTTTAATGTGTCCCTGGTTTTTGCCCTTTTGACCCACCCCAATAAATTTGGCTTTTTCCAGATTTCTTGTGCTGCGAAGTTGAGATGCAGTTGAGTATTGAGTAGATTTTACAAGGAGCTGAGAGCTGCAGGGGAAGAGAAGTTTAGTGCTGATTATGCTAAGTCAGCTCACATTGCTAATAGCACAACAGGTTGTGTACTCTTTTGATGCAGAAGGTTGTTGGTTCTACTCCCATAAGGGGTGAATGCTGCTGTACTGAAAGTTAAGATACTAACTATGAGCCTGTTATCAGTTTGCCATCCATTTCCTATTGCAATATTACTAGCTTATTTTTAATGTAATTTAGGCAATTTATTCCTCAGGGGCATCAGACACTTTATTTTTCGATGAAACCATGAAATATAAAGGTGATTGCTAGCAGCAACCTCTTCATTACATATTTATTGAACGTGGAATTATTTAGATGACTTTTTTACTACTTCAGAGATTGTGCATATTTACTGATAATGGTGGGCTGTAGAATTGTGCATATTTACTAATAATAGTGGACTGTAGAAATTTGAGTTGAGTTTTGTCATTGGTGCATGCATTTTGTTTCATTGTTTACTGGAAAAATGTTCAAAGCAATAGGAAGGTGTATCAAAGAGCACATGTATGTTTCATATGCAAGGGGCCTATGATTTGAAAACAGCCCAGAATTAATCTTTATCTGCCACGGGTAAAATGTATTTTCTTTGAATGTGGGTTTCAATGTTGTTTCAATGAATGTGAGTTTCAATGGCAGAGACGATTTAATGCCAAGTTTGTTTAGCAGGTGACTTAGTGTTTGTGCTGTAAAATGCAAAATAAAACTTTCAAATGAAGTTCAAATCATCATGGAAGTAAATCAGTATGCACATTAGTGTTTATGGTAAATGGAGTGAAATAGCCAAGTAATGGATCATTGGAATGGCTGCAGGGGGAGGCTCCATTCGACCATGGTTTCGTGAGGGGGAAGGGCGGCAAACTTAGGCAGTCCCAGCTGCTGTTTCAATGAATATGAGTTTCAACTTCAAGGGCAGAGAAGTTTTAATGCTGAGTTTGTTTAGCAGATGTCTTAGCGTTTGTGCTGTAAAATGCAAAATAAAACTTTCAAATGAAGTCCAAATCATCATGGTAAATGGAGTGAAATAGCCAAGTAATAGATCATTGTAATGGCTACAGGGGGAGGCTCCATTCGACCATGATTTTGTGAGGGAAAAGGGCGGCAAACTTAAAGACATCCCCAGCTGAACTATACCTCCCAACTGTCCAGATTTTCAAAGAATGAATAGATTTTTGCTTCTTATTTTTGGTTTGTTCCTCATAAAATTTGTGGTTTTCTGGCAAATCATTTAGGAATTAAGTCACTAAATAATGACACACTGAGTTTCAGACTTCATAACCTTCAGAAAAATGCATGCTAAAGTAAGACCTATTCTATCAACTGTCTCAGTTTATACAAGAGCAATTTTTAGTACTGTTTATATGTTCCCCCAATATATTTGGCCTTGTCCAGATTTATTGCATTAACAGGTTGAGAGGTACATGCAAATAAATTGCTTTATAGAATTAGGCATAGCCAAACCTCTCAACTGTCCCTGATTTTGGCTGAAAATGTTGCTCTTCCCCTAATGAACCCTTCGCAAAATAGCAATTTTGGAAGAAAACATGGAGGGTTTACAATTAAGAAATAACTGTAATTAATAATCAGTTAGATTACTTTTATTTCAGAAATGCATATAGATTATTTTATTTTGTCAGCTGCTCAAGTTAGCAGTACTAATATTAAAGTGTCCCTTCTTTGACAGGTTCCCAGCTGTATTGTGCTGCTATTTTCTATTTTTCTATCACATTTTTGGTCCATTTTTCATAAAATTGTGTTTTTTTGGCAAATTAGTGACAAATCATTAAAGACTGAAGTTAGAAAATAATGACAGACATTTGAGTTTCAGATTTCATACCATTCAGAAAATTCATACTAATGCAAGACCTCTATTATCTTTCTAAGTTTATAAGAGCAATATTTTAAAAATTGTCCTTATTTTTGGGCCTTTGTCCCATTTCTTTGTATGGCTTTGTCCAGATTTCTTGCTCTGAGGTTGAGAGGTATGACAAATGTGTCAGGGCCATCACAAGTCAGCCAGAGACATTTCAAACTGTGACATACTTGTTGCACCCCACTCCTCCATGTAGTGACTCTGGATGTGTCAAAGCAAGGCAAGGAGTAGTTATGCAGTGTAAATGTGCAGAGTATTCCCCCCCATCCAAGGTAGACACAAGTACTAGAGTGGCTTTTCATCTGTCCTTGATTTTTACAGAATGGTCTGGTTTCTGTCATATTTTTTGTACTGTTGATTTATGCTTATTACTCAAAGTGCCTGTTGCTCTCTCTTTAAGTAGCAATACTTTAATGACCATCAGGTAAGCTTGGCTGAGATTGCAAGATGCAAGTAAGCTTTAATAAGCATACTGTTAAAGAATTGCCAAACATTGAAAGCCTTTCTATTGCCATGTAGAGAATGCTTAACTAGATAATGTATAAGCCTTGGGTATTGAAATGCATATGCCAGTATTTGTAATAAAGGACAGGATTACATTATTTTAAGAGTCTCATTACACTTGGAGACTTCCAGTCATCTCTGCAGGCTTTACCCGTAAACAGAATGCCAATTGTGTGGTCCATAACCTGTACAGTAATCCTTTTAATCAATGTATCTTGAGCTTATTTCTTGTTTGCTTTTCATTTTTTACTTTGATCATGTTTTCCCCATGAGACAAGTAGATGTCAGGCAGCAGGTCTTTTTTTGGATAAAGAACATTTTTACAAGTGGGGGCATCAGAGATTTCTACTTTCAGCATGTTACTTGGTACTTTAATAAAGCTGAATACAAATTATAATTAGAACTGCAGTGCAAGAAGTGGTTTGAGTTGAGTGCTGCTTGTTTTTCTTATACTTGATTTTGACTGGCATTCCATTAATGTATTTAAAAAAAATATTTATTTTTTCATGCCTCACAACCTTTTTTATTTCCATCTAGATATTAAGCTGTCATGCAGTCAATGCATTGAAATATTTTTATTCTTCTGAACTTCATTTTGTCTTGATTGGACTCTCATAATGATGGTTTGGCACCCAGGGCAGTATATTTAGTTTTTGTGGTTTTGAGCATAGCCCCTCCCCTTTCTAGTTGGCTGCACCCCTTCCCATTGACCCCACCCATTCAGCTGTCTCCTGCAGCCCCCCTTTGATTTGAAGTCACCAGCCGCCAATGCCTGCCTTTATAAGAAACATTGTAAACTAAGGCGGAACAAGGCTAAAGTTGACAGCCCAAACCATAGCACTATGCCTGTATTGTATCAGTTGAGAGGTATACCAGAAATTCTGAATGCAGTTAGAACAAAATCTAAATCAAACATGGCTATTATATGCTTGGTCATGGTGAAGCATGCATGTACATGTTTATAGTGCAACAGCAAGTAAACACACCACTTCTGCTGTCTGGAGTAGTACAAAGACAGCTCAAGACATTTCCAGTGTCCTAAGATAAAGCAGTTACTTTTTCTATATGTACTGAAAACACAAAAAACAAAGTTGTTCAGATAGGTATTGATACAAAATGCCAACCTGCTATATATGCAGTTTTGTTTACCAAAAAGGCAACATTGTATGCCATTTTTAAGTTTAGATACTTTAGTGCAGGCTGTGGGGGATGTAATAATTGAAACAACCCAATTTAAAGGTATTATGAGTGCACAGTCAGGATACATTACAATTGCTGCTTTCACTACAATAATGTTACAACACTTCTCAGTTACAATTTTAAAAAATGTAAATGATCAACTGGGTTCCTATTATGTGATCACAGATGCATTCTGTCGAATGCGTCTTGCTCGAACATAAAAGAACGAAAAGGCAAAATAGCGAAGTGGCTTTTAAGCGAATTCTTTCCCTGGGAAAGAATTTGCTTGGCCGCTTCCATTACTTTGCCGTTTTTGGCACTGTTGTGTGATCTCAGAGTTGATATATTTAAGTAGGAGTGTGTGGGGCACAGCCCCCCACATCAGGGGGTGTTGGGGGTGAAGCCCCCCCCCCTTTATGTAATGTTTTAAAGTTTTTTTTTGGAACAGCGAATTTTTTCTCTTGGAAAAAAAAAATCACTGTTCTGAGGTTTCAGCATTGTAAGCTTTCCCTTACATGGGGTCGATTAATCATCGATAAAATTTTAAGCATTCGATGATGTAATATAGATCCGATCAACTAAATACTATTGCAGTGTTTTTATATATATATATACACAAAGTTTTATTACTGTGGAAGTAAAGGGCAAAGTTCAATGTGCTGTACAACATTTACCATGTTTTAACTTGCTATTCCACAGACAAAATGTTTTGCTGATTTTCATATTGTCTATTTTATATACTTTTGCATTTTATTTTATGTGCTCTTGCATTTTATGTGATTTTTTATGTAAACATATTTTTGTAACTGGAGCTTTTCTCCTCGGGCCTCCACTGAAAACGGACATGTGTCCAGTTGGGCTTTCCCGGTAAACAAATGTAAAATAAAATAAATTTAAAAAAAAAGACAATGAACTGGCATGCTGTTATATCTGTAAGCTCCAGTGCAATATGGTCTGCAACCATATGGGGCACACTGCATGATACAACACTTTAGAAAAATGTGTACCCACTTCTCCATGAGCCACAGTTTTATTGTGGTTGTCTGTTGAATTACCTTCAGCATTACAGTCCCCTGTCGCTGCACAGAGAAGGGTAATTTTGCAGGTTGACACAGGAATAGAACCCACAGCCTTCTGATTTTCCAACATCAAAGGCAAGTGTGTACATGTTGGGCCAGTGATCAATAACTTTTTCTAAATGATCGGTACTGGAGGGCATCAGTGTCCATCATACAATCTGCTACTCTGGAACCTTGCAGGAGGTTGGGGGAGTCATCAATTTCAAATTCATGCTTACTTGTAAGAATCAGTAAAGGTAGAATATTATTTGACAAAGCAGGGATTTTCACTTTTTATTCTACTTTGGTAAGGGATCTAAAGAGTTTTTCTGCAACAATCCAGTGGCATTGATTACTCTGATATAGCACACAGCCAAAAGGTCATGTCAGTATTTGCATCCAGGTCATTCAACAACATTTCTGTAATTGTCTTACTGAACATCTGATTGGTGTTGTAAGTTATGCCTTGTCACAGAGGTAATATTATATCAGTTAGTTGTGTGGGCAGGACAGAACAGCCATTTCATGATATAGACTGGCGTTAAATGAGTATAGCCTGAAAGTTGTTAAGGAGAGCACACCTATTTACGTCTCAGGAGCTTGTAACCAGCTCTGTGGAACTGTTTGTTGTCACTCCTGCAGTTCCACTAGTTCAGTCAATGATTGGAAGGTGGTATACACATTTGAAACAGCAGCAAGACTTTTACTTATCTGAAATAGATGTGCACTGTCTCTCCTCAGTGAATGTTTTCATGTATAATCAGGGTTGGACGAGTTTACTAATAGATGGACAGTTATCAGAGTGTAATAGAATGGAGTGTGTGAGTGCAAGTTGGTTATAGGTTAATAGGTTGGGGAGTTCTAACCAATTGAGCTGATGAAGTATTGAGCAGTGATGGGTCCTTGCAGGTTGGTTAGTGGTGAATCTGGATACTTTGTAGTAACAGGATTCTAGTTTAGCTAAGTCACATTTTGTTAGACTGGTGAAAATGGGTGAGGCGTATAAGAGACTAGACAGAATGTGAATTCTACTAATGGCTTGTCAGGTGGATTCAGTTAAGAAGGGCTTTATTCTATACAGGGAGACAAGTTTGGTGTGCACTTTCTTGATAACTATGTCTAAATGTTTATCGAATTTCAGGTCCTTGTCTATGGTGACTCAAAGTAGCTTTGTAGAATCAACTGGCTCAATACAAGTATTATTAGATGAGTAAATGGCAAATGAACTAAGGTCTGAAGATTTTCTGCTATTTGTGAAACACATTAGTTTAGTTTTAGATGAGTTGAGGATAAGTTGAGACTGGTTAAGGTATCTTTCTATGTCAAGGAAGGATTGTTGAGTTTTTTAAGAAGAGAAGATAATGTTTGGAGCTGAGCATATGAGAGAGGAGTCATCGTCATATTGAATTAAGGTTGTATGTTGAGTAGCAGTGTGTAGTCTATTTGTGAAAGTGGTAAAGAGGAGGGGACCAAGTATAGAACCTGGAGGTACCCCTACATAGATTGGTAATGAGGGGGATAATTCATTATGCAATCTAACCGCTTGTTTTCTGTTAGTTAGATAGCTGATGTACCAGGAGAGGGTTGATTGAGAGAGGTTAAGAGAGGCAAACTCATAGATGAATTTTTTGTGTGAGACTGTATCAAAGGCCTTGGATAAGTCAAGGAATATAGAGGATGTGAGTAACCCAGTGTTCCTATGCTGGTTCACTGTGTCTATGAAACTGATTAGGGCAGTCGTTGTACTGTTTTTAGGGTGGAATCCATGCTAGGTAGGAGAGAGGAGGTTATTATTCAGGAAATAATGAAGAAGTTGAGAATGAACACATTTTACCAGTATTTTGGCTAATGGGAAGAGTAGGGCAATGCATTGATAGCTGATGAATTCTGTGGAGCTGCCACCTTAATGGAGAGGAATAACGTGGGATACTTTCTTTCTTAAACTGAACATGTAGCTGTTTCATTAACTGCATTCCTAAATTAAATGTACATAATAACGTCATATCTACCTAGTTTGTCATTATATTTTACTTAAATTCATACCATTCATCTTTTTTTTGCTGTCTTCATCAGCTACAGTTGGCTTATTTCCCTTTTTATGCACATCAACAAGTGATAACCTATTTGCTGTGGTCATAGTGCCACCCTGTTTCCAATGTATTCTCTTAAAACAAGTTTCTCCACCAACTGAGCATACACTCTTTCCATACAAAATCCCTGTAGTCCTCTCTTTCTCCAGACTTGCTGGCGCTCTTTCTTCCACTATCTCTCCAATTACATGGTCTACCATTTCACTTCAACAGATTTCTTTTCCATTTTCTGGAGTTTCATGATTAAACAAATCCAATAGTACCGGTGCCGCTAATCCATCTCCTTCGATCTCTGTCACCGCAATCTCCTGTGTTTCAATTTTAAAATTCAAACATTCACTTAACTTTGCTTATCTTTACTCATAGCATTTTCCCTTCTCTCCTCCTCTGTCTTGGTTCTCTGTGGCAACCTTCTGGCCCCACTTTGTGGTGAAAAAATATATATATATATTAGGGGAAGGTCCCTGATGCCAAATGTCCCTAGTCAGTATGACTACTGACTACCACCTCAGGTCTCACTGGAAAAGAAAAAAAATGAGACACCGGTCTAGTGGGACTGACATGGTCAACAAAGAGTAAATCAAATAAATAAAAATTAGAGCAAGAAATCTGGACAAAGCCACAAATAATGGGGGGGGGGGGGACAAAGGGCCAAACATAGGGACACTTTTTAAATATTGCTCTTACAAGATTAGAAGGTTGATAGAATAACAGGTTTTGCATTAGCATGAATTTTCTGAAGGATATGAAGTCTGAAAAATCACGTCTGCCATTATTTCCTGACTTCAGTCCTCAATGATTTGTCGATGGTTTGCCAGTAAATTACAATTTTATGAGAAACAGATGAAAACTATGAGTCAAAAATCTGGACAGTTGAGAGCTATACTTGCAGGTACCCCAACCCAACCATGCATCAACAGCTGGAATATGCGCAGATGGATACATTGGAAAATGCAAGACTAAAAAAGAAAAAATACTGGGCCTGTGCCTCCTCCCTTTAATTATATCTGGTACAGTAATGTGAACTTGAACAGCAGATGATGTCTGTTCATCATTACAGCTCACATATTATAATGTAGTTCTCAATGAGAACAAATAAGTAAAAAAACAGTCCCTGCATAACAAATATAAAAGCCTGTATCTAATAGGCTCCTTGTAGAGAAGCAGATTTACTCTAAGATACCCCTTGGAGGTTCAGACACACAATTTTCAGACTGAAGGGGTTGTGGAATAGAGCAATCCCTAGCATGTGCAATAGCAACCCCTCCAATTCACCACTAAACCAAATGGACATTAAAAAACACCTACTTTAAAAATTACTCGACATCTATGAGTGAACAACTATAGTGTTTTTTATACATAAACAAATAAACATTTAACCAGTAAAACCATTCTATCTGACTTTTAAACACACATTGATTCAGCAGGTATTAAAATCGTTCAGTATTTTCCTGCCAGAACTGTTAACAGAATTGTAGACAGTGGCTGCGTGTGAGATTATCTTTAAAATGATTACAACTGCATAGAACTTATGATGGTAATTTCAAAAGGATCTGTGAAGTGATTGGGAATTGAGGGAGAATGGCAGCCCTCCCCACTATGCAATGACAATTAACAGTTCTCTGCATCAGTACAGTAGTATTCATTTTCTGATAGTTAAAACATGGCAGGGGGGTTAACGAGGATGGCAGTCCTACTGGTAAACATTGATGAGGAACAGTTAGTGTATAAAGTGATCAGAAGCACAGTTGTGAGAGATGCAATTGCATTAGGAACCTAGAGTCCAAGCTCTCTCCTCCTCAAGCCAGTATATCTGGCACTGAAAAGGTTGTCAACACAATTGCTACACCTCAAACACCACCAACACTTACACAACACACACCTACATATGCGGAGGTCCTCCACATAAACATACCCAAACAAAGGAGACCTCCAAGGCAAAAACACACGTGATCTCCACAGTCCTCCACACCACATGCCACTCATAGTCCACAAATCTGTGCCCGGTAGCATCCTGCCCTCACCAAGAATGATACCTCAGTATAAAGAAAAAATGATCAATTTCAACAATTGACTAAGCTTCTGGTGTCATTCAAAGGGGATCTAGTATCTGCCAGCCTGGGATGACATGCTCGATAAGCTGCGTTGCTTCGCAAGAGACGGCTTGCACCTGTCACCTCTAGGCTTTTGAATACTGGCCAAGGCTCTTGCTGCCCCCATAGTGCCTTTTTTAGGCAAGGCTCAAAAGTCAAACCCACCTCCATAAACAGCACAAATAAAAAAATGAGGGTTATGCTACTCAACACCAGGAGTTTAAATCTCAAAATGCACGCGCTCGAAGCACTCCTAAGTATGGAGAATGTCGACATCTGTGCAGTAAATGAAACCTGGGTCAAGGCTCCAGAGAGCACTCCAGCACTATCGGGCTACAACTCATACCATACATTTCGGCCACAGAACACGGACCGAAACACAAAAGGAGGGGGTGTATCCATATTCATCAAGGATACCTACAACTCCAGGTTAGTGGTGCAGCATGATACCTCTGAGATCATCCATGTGCAACTAACATTGGGCAAATCTGCAATGCAAATTGTGGTCTGCTACAGATCACCCTCCATGACCCAGGACCACCACTCTGCCTTTCTGGAGACACTGGAAAACATGAAGGTCCTACCGGACACCCTAATATTGGGCGATTTCAATTACCCTACCATTCACTGGGAAAACTACTTGAGTACAAACTCCCAGGCTCAGCGTTTCCTGGAATTTATCAACTCAAATGCCCTGGATCAGCTGGTAAACTCCCCTACCAGTGGTGAAAACATATTGGACCTGGTCATAATCAACATGGGCGACAGGTGTTTTGCACCGGAGGTCAACCTGTCACTGGTCAGATCAGACCATAAACTAATCACTCTGGATATGCACACCCCACCACCACCCCCAATCAAGGAAACCACAGTGAAAAACTTTTCTAAAACAAATTTCACCTTACTTAAGACAGAGGTGGTAAGTTTCATAGCCCCCACGCTAAAGGATAATGCTGCCCAAGATGCAGAATCCTTTACAAATACAATCTATGATCACCTACAAGGATGCATGGATCATGCCATCTCTAGAAAAACTAAGACTCACTCCCCTAAGAGAAGGAAACCAGTCTGGTGGACCCCTGCCATAAACAGGTTATACAATAAAAGGAGGAAACTAGTTCAGAAAAAAAGCAAATTCCAAGAAGGAAAGACATCCCTGATCAGTATCAGTAAGAAACTAAGGTCCCTTATAAAATCATCCAAGGCTAACTTCGAAAGAAAAATAGCCAAGGATTTGAAAGATAACCACAAAGCCTTCTTTAGCTATCTCAAGAATCTAAGTGGCAACTCACAGATATGCTCTAAGCTAGTGCAAAATAGCACAAAATATACTGAACCTACTGATATTGCCAACATCCTGGCAGATAGATTCAGTGTAAACTTCACCCCCTTCTCACCTCCAAAACGGCCCACAACAATCCCGGAAAAGTATAGTGTCCTGGAAATCACAGATGCACAGGTGAAAACAGCCCTTTCAAAAGCCAAACACACAGTGTCAATGGGGCCAGATGGTGTCCCAGGATGCATCTTGCATGAACTACAGAATGAACTAACCCCCCACCTAAACATGCTGTTTAACCTCAGCCTCTCCACAGGCTATGTGCCCATAGAATGGCGCACAGCAACGGTTATTCCGCTCCACAAAGGAGGGGCCACAACTAACCCTGGTAACTATTGCCCCATAAGCCTGACTAGCCTGGTCTGCAAGGACATGGAACTCATTAACAAAGACATTGGGAACCTCCAAACACTTGACCTGACCCAGTTCGGCTTTGTTAAGGGCAGATCATGCCTGCCAAACCTGGTTGACTTCATTGAGACAGTCACCGAGGCCATAGACGAGGGAAAGGTGGTTCATACAGCCTACCTTGACCTCGCCAAGGCATTCGAAAACATTTCTCACTCAGGTATTATAGAAACACTCACCAGCCTGAACATAAACCCCTACGTCACAAGATGGGTTGCTATCTGGCTTACAGACAGAACTCACGTGGTAAGAATAGCAGGCTCCAGGTCCGACTCTAAACCAGTCACAAATGGTGTCCTGCAAGGCTTGGTCCTGGGACCCCTACTGTTTGGCATATACTTCTCAGAAGTACAGGCAAACACAGGAGGACTATGGCTAACCAAGTTCACCGATGACTGCAAACTGGGAGCCATAATTGATTCTCCGGCTGACACGGACATCCTCCAAAAAGGCCTTACTGAGACAGACACCTGGTGTCAAAGTCATGGCCTCAAGCTAAATGTCAAAAAATTCATAGTCATCCCATTTGGGAAAAATAAAACACCACGAATTACCACATAGGTGGCATCCCCCTTATTACAGAAGAGGTAATAAGAGATCTGGGGACCCAGGTAGATAGTAATCTCTCCTTTGACAATCATATTGCTAGAGAAGTTAGGAAATCCTTCTATGTGGCCTATCTAATTACTAAAGGGTTCACATCTAGAAATAAAGAGGTTATAGTGCCCCTCTACTTGTCACTCATCAGACCCATCATAGAGTACAATGCCCCATTTGGGATGTACCTCACAAGACACTTCCAACAGCTGGAAAGACCACAAAAGTACCTCACCAAGAGGATTACTGGCCTCAAACATATGTCCTATGCAGACCGACTGAAAAAACTCCTGCTGTACTCAGTGGCATATTGCTTACTCAGAGGTGATCTCTGCCTGACTTGCAAAGCCATGTCCAACTCAGAATTGATGGACATGCTCCACCTAAAGAAATCCAAGTCACTGCGAACCATGTGCTCTAGTGTGCTAAACCTTGCCACAACAATAAATAGAACATGCTGGAGGGATAGATTTCTGCTACAGAGACTCCCCATGCTTTAGAACAAAATTCCTATCTACATTAGGCAGAGCCCCTCACTAACACTCTTCAAGAGAAACCTTGACGAGTGGATGGTTAACAGAAAATACACCCCTGGGATCACTTAATTGACTTTGCTTGACAGAAGTTCAGTTAATTAATCAATGGGGTGGAGAAAGCCGACACACTCTGGCTAGGCTTATAAATGCCCTCAAGCAGATAGCCTAGTACCTACCTATGAACCTATGAACCTATGAACCACTAAGGCTTCACCATAAGCCCCACATATTAGTCATAGGAGACCCCATTGTGAGACACACAGATGTGCCTCTCACCAGGCTGGATAATGGGAAAGTCACGGTTAGTTATCTGTCAGGTGCTAGAATCCTCCATATCACACACCCACAAAAGTCTCTCAACAACATGTACTGTTATGACTCTGTCATAGTCCATGTTGGCATGAATGACTTGAGGCAAACCTCTCTGGACTATATGAAGAGAGGCATGATTGAGTTCACTGATTATGTGTCCCAAGCAGGTATGTCCCTAGCCTTAAGCAGCATTCTGCCATTACCCAAAATGATGTCTCAATACAAACAGAAAATGATTGACTTTAACAATTAGCTTAGTTTTTGGTGTCATTCCAGGGGGATCCAGTACCTGACAGCCTGGGAAGACATGATCAACAGACTACGATGCTTTGCCAGAGATGGTCTGCATCTGCCTCACCTGGGCTTCTATCAAAGACTCTTGCCTCCCCTGTAGTGCCTTTTTTAGTTTAAAACTACCAACATAAAAATTTCAACAAAACATAAATTAAAGGTCATGCTGATAAACGCTGAGTCTAAACATGAAACTGCACTTCATTGCAAGAATTCCTAACCCTGGAAAATGCTGACATCTGTGCAGTCATAAAAACCTGGTTCAAAGCTGCAGAGAGCACCCCAGCCTTACCTAGTTACTCATCCTATCATACATTCAGACCCCAAACTGTAGGCAGTAAGACGAAAGAGGTGGAGTTTCAATATACATTAAAGACATACACACCTCCAGGCTGGTCAAACATTATGGCACACAGGAGACACTCCAGGTGCAGTTAATCGTTGACAAGACCCTTATTCAAATCATTGCTAGCTACTGGCCCCCAAATCTGACTCAAGATGCCCAATCCGCCTATTTGGACCTGTTCGAATCTATCAAGATTCAACCCTTTTCCCTCATCCTGGGGGACTTTAACTTTCCAAACATAGACTGGAAGAACACTAAAACCCAGAGATTCCTTGATATTGTCAATGCAAATGCCTTGGAACAACTAGTCGATACCCCCATAAGGGGTGATAATATCTTGGACTTGGTAATAACCACCATGAGTAACCACTGCAGCATCCCTATAGTATCATCCTCCCTGGTAAGATCCAACCACAAAGCGGTCACTTTCGAAGTCACCATCTCCCCAATCCCCCTCTAGCTAGGATCAGACATAAAACTTCTCCAAAGCTGATTACAGCCTTCTGAGGGATGGTATAAATAGCTTCACAGCCCCCTCCCCCTCTGTAGGAACTGGCACCAATATCCAAAACTACACCAAAGCACTATACAAGCATTTATATACATGCATGGAATCAGAAATACCCGACAGGACTAAATCATCATTCACAAGGAAGAGTAAACCTGTCTGGTGGACATCTGCAATAAATAAACTCTATAACAAAAGGAAAAAAATTGCTGTCCAAGACCAAGAAGGAGCAGGTGCCCAGTTGGAAGCAACATTTCCTTAGCCTAAACAAGCAAATAAGAGCACTAGTGAAATCCTCCGAAGCAAACTTCAAGTCCAAATTGGCCACATCTACTAGAGACAATCATAAGATCTTCTTCACATATGTTCGCAACTTCAAAGGAAACACCCAGATCTGTTCAGAACTGGTGGTCAAAGATACCACATATACAAATGTTGTAGATATAGCAAACTTGCTGGCTGATAGATTCAGCAAAAACTTTACCCCTCTGCCCCCCCATCCAGTAAATCAGGACATCCCCAGTACCTGCCTCCTTCCCCTTATATCTAGGAAACAGGTCATCACTGCTCTCTGAAAGGCAAAAAATACAGCCTCCATGGGACCCAATACCATCCCATACTGCATCCTATGTGAACTCAGGCAGGAACTTGCAGCACCATTAGGCACCCTATTCAACCAAAACCTGAGTACTGGCTTCGTCCAAGTTGAGTGGAGGACAGCCACTGTCATCCCTTTACACAAAGGTCCACTGATATGGGCACATCACCCTAACTAGTCTGATCTGCAAGGCCATGGAATGGATTATCATGGACCTCATTAACAAGGACATTGGCAACCTCCAAACACTTTATCCCACACAGTTTGGCTTCGTCAAGGGGAGGTCATGTCTGCTAAATTTGATCGACTTCTTTGAGACAGTCACTAAAGCCATGGATAAAAGGAAGACAGTGCACACTACGTACCTTGACCTGGCCAAAGCCTTTGACACTATTCTCCACTCAGACATAATAGATAAACTCTCTCAACTAGGCATCACTCCATATGTTACCAGATGGGTAGCAAACTGGCTCACTGACAGAGCCCACATAGTCAAAATAGGGGAAGCCACCTCAAGCAGTAGACCTGTAACAAGCAGGGTACCCAGTGGTTTGGTCCTGGGGCTTCTGTTATTTGGAATATACTTTTCTGAGATGCAGGCCAAAATCAGTGGGCTATGTCTGACCAAGTTTGCAGATGACTGCAAGCTGGGTGCTGTCATCAATTCTCCTAGTGATGTGGACATCCCCCAAGAGGGTCTCACTCAGACAAATGACTGGTGCCAGAAACATGGTCTCAAGCTGAATACCAAAAAATGCATCAGTGTCCCCTTTGGGGAGAGTGATGTCCCCACAAATTATCACATTAATAACATCGTAAGCACTCAAGAGATTTGGGCACCCAGGTTGATAGCAACCTGACTTTTGACCACCATGTTGCTTCCATTGTACTTAAAGCTTTCTACATGGCCCACCTCATAAGTAAGGCTATCTCATCCAGGGACAAGGAGGACATAACAAGGCCCATTATTAAGTACAACGCCCCTTTCTTCATGTACCTTGCAAAGCACATGCAGCAGCTGGAGATACCACAGAGGTTCCTCACCAGTAGAATCCAGGGCCTCAAACATCTACCATACACAGATTGGCTAAAAGCCCTATCTCTCTACTTGGTTTCATACAGACTCCTCAGAGGTGACCTCTGTCTGGCATACAAGGCAATCATGGACCCCACCTTAATGGGACTGCTGCATATTCGCAAGTGAAGCTCAACTCGAGTAACCCACATGCGTGGCCTCAACCTGGTCTGTGACATCAACAAGACTTGTTGGAAGGACAGATTTGTGTCCCAGAGACTCCCCCATCTATGGAATAGACTCCCTCTCCACATCAAGAGAGTACCTATTTACCGCTTTTTAAGTGCAGCCTGGATAACTGGATGGGAAAGAGAAAATATACCACTGGGATTCCACCCGTGTCCCTGCTGGACAGGGGCATAAACATGGGCTAAACTCTTGGCTAGGCTTATAAGAGCCTCAGGGCCAATAGCCTATTAACCTCCTGTGATCCTATGAAATTAAAAGCAACTTTGCATATAAATACACATGAAGTGATTGCCATGCTAATAGAACACTGACTAAGCTACAACAGTGTTATGGAAACAATTAATATATATATATATATATATATATATATATATATATATATATATATATACACACACAGATGTATAATTGTATACACATATAAAGTGAGCAGCAATACTAAATGCATAGTGTACAGAATGTAAGCTGTGACAATAATGTGGCAAAACTGTTACTAGACGTCATCAGTGATGTCAATCACAGAAGGCTGTACTGCCAGTTAGTTACTGAGTCCCCATCCAAATTGCACAGAAAAATAATAAGGGTTACCTGTTATCAATATTCCAGACTGAAACTGATGACATATATGAAAAAAGCAAGATAAACTATATCCCTAAATCTGAACAAGAACCTTTTCAATCATTATACCTCCTTACTCTCCCTTCTTCACTTACTTCCTTACTTATAACAAATTCTCTTCCATGACTTTCTCTCTAAATTCACCATAAGCCTGTGTTTCCCTCACTTTATATTGCAATTCCTATTTGTATTAAATTAACTGACTAACTTACCCTTAATTTCTCTACAAACTGTCTAAAATTTCTACAAATAGTAAATGATTGTCATATAACTTGTATCAATTCCTAACCAATGTTTTTTATATTATGTCTAATTTGTTATAATTATTTAAACTGTGGATGTTTTTGTTTCATTTTTGAAGATTGTAAAATTATTGATCTGAAAATGTTTTGTAATAATTTGGAGCTTTTCTCCCCGGGCTTCTGCCAAAAATGGGCTTCTGCCCAATCGTACTTTCCATGTAATTAAATGTCAGTAAATAATAATTACATAAATAAAACCAGGAACAGAATGTTGGGACAGATCAAGTGTGGTAGTTAGTGCAGAGTAGTAAGGCTATGAGCTACCTCCTGTAATAAAGGGTCCATAGCTGATTCCTTCCATCTCCATTTGCCTACTGTGTGACTCCAACCAAGTCAGTGCTCTAGCTCCTTTTACCCTAGTTAAATAAATGCATAAACCAGATGACAATTATTTTATATAAGGTAAAAAAGACATTTTATGTAGTTATGCCCTTTGAATTTTGTTCTAATCAGTGACTATTCCGTAACTGTTTTAATCTAGAACACAATGCTGAACTACTTGTCATAATAGGTAGTCACAACTTTGCAGTTGTATGCTGTATTATGACTTTACTCATGATATAGCAATGACAATCTTCGGTACTTACTGCACCACAGTACCATCTAGTGGTCATACCTCTCAACCTCTTAGCAAAAGAAATCTGGACAGAGCCACAAATAATGGGGCAAAGGACCAAAAATAGGACAGATTTTAAATATTGTTCTTAGAAGCTTGCTAGAATAACAGGGTTTCCATTAGCATGCATTTTCTGCAGGATATGAAGTCTGAAACTCAAATGTCTGTCATTATTTAATGACTTCAATCCCCAGTGATTTGCCAGAAAACTACAAATTTTATGAGGAAGGGACCAAACATATGAACCAAAAATCAGGACAGTTGAGAGGTATGTTAGTGCTACTGAACATTCATCTGCATTTGTTAGACCCATCAGTTTGATCTGTTACTCACTACTTGATATCAGAGCTGTGAGGTGCAAGTATACTCAAGATCATAGGATTTTACTAGGCTATCCACCCGGAGGTCGTTTCAAGCCTAGTTGTTTCACCCCAATGTAATATCATAGATATGTTAGTTTACACCCAGGATTGCATTTAGTAATGACTGACAATATCCAGGAGAGTTGTGGGTGCTATCCCCGGTAAGAATTTACAGTGTCCCATCCACATGTCCAGGTTCCTTTTGAACAGTGTCATAGAAGTGCTCTGTTTCACATGAATTGGTAGCCTATTCCAATGATGTGGCGGTCACTGGGAGACAAATCTGTCCCTCCAACATGTCCTGTTCAGGTCACAGGCCATATTTAGGTCCCTGGAATGGGTAGCTCTAGTCCCATTTGATTTACAGATATGCAGCAAGTTCATTAGGTTTGGGTCTGAGATTGCTCTGTAAGCCAGGCATAAGTCTCCCCTAAGAAATCTATACAATACAGATTGCAGGGACTTTAGTCAGTCTGTGTAAGGCACAAGCTGGAGTCCCTTGATCGTCCTTGTTAGAAACCTCTGACATCTGTTCAATTGATGCAGGTGCTTTGTATGGTACATGCTGAATGGGGTGTTATACTCAATTATGGGCCTTATTAGTGCCAAGTATAGAAGTATTATAACCTTCTTTGCTCTTTAGGTGATGCCTTTACTAATCAAGTGTGCTACGTAGAAAGCCTTCCTTACTACAGTATACAAATGGTGGTCAAAGTTAAGGTCACAGTTAACTTGTGATCCCAGAGCCCATACCACTTTGTAGGTACTTAGGGTATTGTTATTAATTTGATAATGTGAAGGGACATTGTTTTTGCTGAAGGGAATGATGATGCATTTTTTTGCATTCAGTTTGAGACTGTGACTAAGATACTAGTCGTTGGTCTGTGTAAGACCCTCCTGGAGTATACTGACATCATTTGGTGATTCCGTGATTGCACCTAGTTTGCAGTTGTCCTCAAACTTGGTCAGCCACAACCCCATTTTGGCCGGAACTTCTGAAAAGTATATACCAAACAGTAGGGGGCCCAGCACTGACTCTTGTGGCACCCTGCCGATGACAGGTTTGCTGGTTGATGTGGAGTCACCTACTTTGATAGTGTGTGTCTGGTTTGTGAGCCAGTTGGCAACCCATCTTACAACAAAGGGGGTTACATTCAGTTTGCTATGTTTATCAATAATGCCTGAGTGAGAAATTGTGTCAAAAGCATTTGCAAAGTTGAGGTATGCTATATGCACAGATTTGCACTCGTGAATGGCCCTGGTCACATTTTCAAATAAATCCCCAGATTTAACAAGCACGATCTGCCCTTGGCAAAGCGGAATTGGGTTGGATCCAGGATTTGGAGGTAGCCTATGTCTTTATTTATGAGGTTCATAATGATATTCCATGGTCTTACAGATGAGGGTGGTCAGACTTATGAATTTATAATTACCTGGGTCTGTTACTAGGCCACCTTTCTGGAGGAGAATAACAGTTGCTGTTCTCCATTCCACTGGACCAAAACCTGTGGTTAGGCTATGATGGAAAAGAGTGCTTTGAGGTGATGCTAGCTCATGTTTAGCCTATTTAGAAGACAGCCTGGGATTCTGTCTGGTCCCATAGTGGCTGTGTTTTGTGCCTTGGACAAGGCTTTAATGACCTGCTCTTCAGATATGTCGGGTGGAGTGGGGGGTTTGAGGCATGGTTTGTGATAAATTTGGAGGGGATAAGGGAGTGAAATTTACAACAAACTTAGCCAGTAACAGGTTTGCTATTTCTGTGGGGTCAGTGTGTGTGATACCATTAGTTCAGCACATGCTTGGGTCCTACCTTTTAGGGGGTCTACATTGACTATGTGAATGCTTACAAAAGCGAATGCTGATTCATCAACCCTAGTTAACTAAAAGCTGACAAACCCAAACACTCGGAACAGTGATTTTTTTTTCCCCAGGGGAAAAAAAATCGCTGTTCCACAAAAAAAACAAAACAAAACTATTTAATGTGCGGGGCTGTGCCCCTCACAACCCCCTACTTAAATATACCAACTCCGAGATTGCACCACAGTGGAGGAAATGGCAAACTCCCAAAACCGGCCCTGTGAATTTTTTCAGTGGGAAAAAAAATCGCTGTTCCAGGTGTTTGGGATTGTCAGCTTTCGGTTAAATAGGGTCGATGAATCAGCATTCGCTTTTTTAAGCATTCGCTGATTCAATATAGACCCCTTTTAGGCTATGTATATAATTGTAAAAGGCCTTATGGTTTCCTTGGCTATGCTTGCTAAGTTTTTCTCAAACATGCCCTTAGAGAATTTGACATGTTGTCCTATTTGCATGTTGAGGCTGAGGAGGGTGCTTTTCCATAATGTGGCCTTGCCTTTGTTTTCTTGAAGAGCAACTTTTTGCATTTTTTTGTAAAGTTTGTTGATGCTGGATGTCCACCATGGCAGTGTGTTTTTGTTTTGGGAGGGCTCTAGTTTTGATTCTATCTGGTACACCTGCATCTGTACACTTATGCAAGTGATTTTACAGGGCTTTACTGTACGCTTCTGTGTAGTTATTACTTCCAGTTGGGAGTGGGGCTTGGAAAGTATTTATACTTCCCCCTAGGAGGGTATAGTTTGCTTTGGTGAAGATTTTTAGTCTGACTTCCTCCTTTGTGAGTTCTGGTGTTAGTGCTAGCTCAAAGGTGACTGATTTGTGGTCAGATTTAACTAATGAGGGTCCAACAGTTGCAGCAATGCATCTGTTTGTCATGTTTGTGAGGACCAGATCTAGTATGTTTGTTCCTCTTGGTGGAGTATTAACAATTTATTCCAAGGCATTTAAGTTAACACAGTCAAAAAACATTTGCACTATTGAGTTAGGGCAAGAGTAGGTTTCCCAGTTTATGGTGGGATAATTGAAATCCCCCATATCCAGATTGTTTGGGAATATTTGGATTGACTCCAGTTTGGTCAAGTAGGCTTCATGCATGTCAAGACCCATGGAGGGAGATCTATAACTCGCTATGACTTGAATGGGAGTCTTACCCACAGTAACCTGAACTTGGAGTAACTCCATGGAGTTGTCCAGTCTAACTAGACAGGAGGTGAATTTATCACTAATATAGAGATAAACACCATCTCTTTCGGTTCTCACGTGTTCGTTTTGTGGTCTGAAGGTGTGGGAGGCATTGTATCCTTGCAAGGCTGGGTACTCTCTGAGGCCTTGAACCAGGTTTCTGTGACTGCATAGACATCTACATCTTCCAGTGATAGAAGTGCTTCCAGGGTGTGCAGTTTTTGATTTAAGCTCCTAACATTATTGTAAGGTGGGTTGCAAACTGGCTCACCGATAGAACACACACAGTCAAAATAATTGACTCTACCTCCACCAGGAGACTTATAACCAGTGGTGTTTCACAAGGATCAGTGCTGGGGCCCCTATTGTTTGGAATATACTTCTCTGATGTACAGGCTAAAACAAAAGACCTCTGGCTGACAAAGATTGCTGATGATGGTAAACTGATTGACAGACTGAAATTAGAGACTAGTTGGCATGATGGTTAGGGTCTTCACCTCCCACGCACAAGGTAAAAGGTTCAATCCTGACCTCCGACCAATATATGTTTGGAGTTTGCACATTCACCCAGTTTCTCCCACATCCGAAAAACATGCTGAGTGTTTCCATCTCAAACTCACCAATGAATGGAGCTGTAGAAAGCAGCACAGACTCTACATGGTGCCCTATATGGGAAAGAGTTGTACAAACCAACCATTTTGGGCATCTACTGTGGTGTACAGTATCCTCAAGATAGATCACAGACTGTGTACTGTGGCAGGGCTTGCCACTCGACAGTGTAAAATATGGCTCTAGGTAATTCAATCATTTTGACTAATGTCACCAAAATGGGCATGGGTAGTTACTGGTGATAAGTGGGATGAGGACCTGGCTTACGCTGACCTACACCAGGGACCCTTGCTTACGGTGGGAGGGGCTTGGCCAGTGTGTGCTCATCATAAAAGCCCAGCAGCCCTGGGTCACTAAGCTACTGGCCGACTAGGTGTCTAGTTGCCCAGGCTGGGTTACCTGGGAAAGCTAGATGTAAAACCAAAAAATCCAAAGAAAATTGCACTAGGTCCACAAAGATTACTTGCAAAACAAACAATAGACCTGGGAAGGTGTACAAGACAAGCATGTGGATCTGGTAGCCTGGGGAGACCCAGACAAACCGCATACTCGCAGCCAGGACTGGTGAGGTGGTTACTTCAGGGAGGAAGCTATGCTGTAGCAGTGAGACTGAAGGTGAGCCACAGCTGCTTGTAGGTATTGATGGAGTGAATGCAAATGTAGAGGTGAGTAGTAGTCAGTGGTGGCTGGTGACTTCAAATTAAAGGGGGGCTGCAGGAGACAGCTGAATAGGTAAGGCCAATGGAAAGGGGTGCGGCCAAATAAAAAGGGGAGGAGCTATACTCAAAACCACAAAAACTGGAACTTTAATTAAATACGCTGCCCTGGGTGCCAAACTGTCATTATGAGAGTCCAATCAAGACAAAATGAAGTGTAGAAGAAAAAATATTTCAATGCATTGGCTGCATGACAGCTTACTTAATATCTAGATGGAAATGAAAAGGTTGCAAGGCATAAAAAATAAATTACTTTTTAAATACATTACTGGAATGCTAGTCAAAGCCAAGCATAAGAAAAAGAAGCAGCACTCAACTCAAACCACTTCTCCTTGCACTACAGTTCTAATTATAATTTATATTCAGCTTTATAAAAGTACCAAGTAATATGCTGAAAGTAGCAATCTCTGTGATGCCCCCACTTGTAAAAATGTTTCTTATCCAAAAAAGACCTGCTGCCTGACAACAACTGTTTACTTGTTTCATGGGGAAAACATTATAAAAGTAAAAAATGAACAGCAAACAAGAAACAAGCTCAAGATAAATTGCTTAAAGGATTACTGCACAGGTTATGGACCACACATTATAGATTGGCATTCTGTTTAGTTTATGGGTAAAGCCTGCAAAGATGACTGCAAGTCTCCAGCAAAGGTAATGAGCTTCTTAAAATACTATAATCCTGTCCTTTATTACAAATACTGTCATATGCATTTCAATACCCAAGACTTATACGTTATCTAGTTATGTAAGTATTCTCTGCATGGAAGCAACAAAGAAAGCTTTCAGTGTTGGTAAATCTTTAACAGTATGCTTATTAAAGCTTACTTGCATCTTACAATCTCAGACAAGCTTACCTGATGGTCATGAAAGCATTGCTACTTAAACAAAGAGCAATGGGCACTTTCTGAATAATAAGAAGCATAAATCAACAGTATAAAAATATGACAGAAAACCAGAACATTCTGCAAAATCAAGCAAGGACATATGAAAAGCCACTGTAGTACTTGTGTCTACCTTGGATGCTGGGATACTCTGCACACTTACACTGCATAACTGCTCCTTGCCTTGCTTGGACACATCCAGAGTCACTACATGAGGGAATGGGGTGCAACTAGTATGTCACAATTTGAAATGTCTCTGGCTGACTGTGATGGCCCTGACACATTTGTCATACCTCTCAACCTCAGAGCAAGAAATCTGGACAAAGCCATACATAGAAGTTGGACAAAGGTCCAAAAATAAGGACGATATTTAAATATTGCTCTTATAAACTTTCTAATAAAATAGTAGGTTTTGCATTAGTATGAATTTTCTGAAGGGTATGAAATCTGAAACTCAAATGTCTGTCATTATTTTCTAACTTCAATCTTTAATGATTTGCCTCTAATTTGCCAGAAAAACACAATTTTATGAAAAATGGACCAAAATGTGATGCAAAAATATAAAGTAGCCACACAATACAGCTGGGAACCTGTCAAAGAAAGTACACTTTTTAAAATATTAGTACTGTTAACTTGAGCAACTGACAAAATAAAGGAATCTACATGCATTTCTGAAATAAAAGTAATCTATAACTCTGATTATTACAGTTATTTATTAATTGTAAACTCTCCACACTTTCTTCCAAAATTGCCATTTTGCAGAGGGATTATTAGGGGAAGAGCAGCATTTCAGCCAAAATTGGGGGCAGTTGAGAGGATTGGATATGCCTAATTCTATAAAGCAATTTATTTGCACGTACCTCTCAACCTGTTAATGCAGGAAATCTGGACAAGGCCAAATATATTGGGAGAACATACAAACAATACTAAATATTGCTCTTGTATAAACTTAGTTGATAAAATTACAGGTCTTGCTTTAGCATGCATTTTTCTGAAGGTTATGAAGTCTGAAACTCAATGTCTGTCATTATTTAGTGACTTAATTCGCAAATGATTTGCCAGAAAACCACAAATTTTATGAGGAACAAACTAAAAATAAGAAGCACAAATCTATTAATTCTGTGAAAATCTGGACAGTTGAGAGGTATAGTTCAGCCTGGATTGTCTTTGAGTTTGCCGCCCTTCCCTTCACAAAATCATGGTCGAATGGAGCCTCCCCCCCCGCAACCATTCCAATGTCCCATTACTTGGCTATTTTACCTCATTTACCATAAACACTGTAACGTGCATACTGCTTTACTTCTATGATGATTTGGACTTCATTTGAAAGTTTTATTTTGCATTTTACAGCACAAACACTAAGACATCTGCTAAACAATGCAATGCAGTCTCACAATGAAAATAGACTTAGCATTAAAACTTCTCTGCCCTTGAAACTCACATTCATTGAAACAGCATTGAAATCCACATTCAAAGAAAATACATTTGGCTAGTATAAAGATTAACTTTGGGCTGTTTTCAAATGATAGGTTCCTTGCATACAAGACATGCATTTGTTGTGTGATACACCTTCCTGATTGTATTAAATTATATTCCTTGTATAATACAGTGCACTTGTTAGAGGGTGTTTTAAATGTATTGTTTTGAACATTTGTGCAGTAAACAATGAAACAAAATGCATGCACCAATAATAACAAAACAGCCCAAATGAGAACATTTCCATCATAAAAGTCTACTCGAACTTGTACAATACACCAGTATCAGTAAATATGCACAATCTCTGCAGAAGTAAATGTCATCTATAAAATTCCACATTAAAGAGATCTGTAACTAATGAAGAGGTTTCTGCTAGAAAACAACTTTATATCTCATTGTTTCATCTACAAATAAAGTGCCTATACCTTCGCCAAAGCAGACATTCTCAATGTGGCAGCATCTACCCTCTGTGGGAGTAGAACCCACAGCCTTCTGCAATAAAAGCATGTACACTAGCTGTTGTGCTATTAACAATGCAAGCAGGCTTAACATAACCAGTACTAAACTTCTCTTCCTCTGCAGCTCTCAGCACCTTGTAAAATCTACTCGACACTCATCTGTATCTCTCAACTTCGCAGCACAAGAAATCTGAAAAAAGCCAAAATTTATTGTGGAGGGACAAAAGCCTAAAAACCAGGGACACATTTTAAACATTGCTTGTATTATCTTGAAAAGTTGCTAATACAAAATGCTGTGTTACCAGCATACATTTCACTGCCAAGTCTTGAACCCAGGACCTTGTGCAAAGCAGTCAGAGCAACATACCACTAGGCCAAATCAGCTGTTTTATATAAAAGAGGAAGACAGAAGCTTAAATGGCTACCATTTAGTGAATTCAGTTCTCATCATAGCTGTCAGCCTCTTAGCACAAAACACCTGGACAAAGCCAGTAATGGGAGGCTATAGCCCTCAAACATATTCAGTGAATTCAGTTCTCACCATAGCTCTCAACCTTAGCACAAAAAACCTGGATGAAGCCAATGATGGGGGAATACAGTCCCAAAAATAAGGACAGATTTCAAATATTCATCTTATAAACTTAGACAATTGCTAGAATAAAAGGTTTTGTGCTACTATGTACTTTCTGAAGAATATGAAGTCTGAAATTCAAATGCCTGTCAATTTTATTTATTTAACATTTGTTAACCAGGAAAGTCTAACTTGGAACAAAAGCCAATTTTCCGGAGAGGCCCAGGCAGAAATACTGCAGACACATGTCTTTGTAACATGGGAGGACACCAGAGCAAACACACGGAGAACATGCACACTCCACAGAAGGCACCCCAGCCAAGAATCAAACCAGTAAACCTCTAACTAGGAGGCAACAATGCTACCACTGCACCACTACACCATCTGCTATCTAAGGAATTAAAAATTCAGAAACCACAGATTTTATGATGAACAGAACAAGATATGAGGCAGAAATCTGCAAAAGCTTCATAGATGGTAGTGGGTATGGAATTCAGGATTTTGTTTCCTGAACCCAGGGTACAGGGTTCAAGCCTGAAGTATTCTCTAACCACCACCAGCAGGTATCCTAAGTTCTCTCTACAGCCACCAGTATAAATCAACTGGGGCAGTACACACACACACACACACACACACACACACACACACACACACACACACACACACACACACTCCAAAGCTAACAGCTTTTATAATGTACCTGCAATGATAAAATCCTAAGCTGGCTCTGCAAAATAAATCCAAACAGTTTCATCCTCATCTGTGTTTGCGTGCACCGGAATGTACACTTCTGGTTCCTGTTTGCGAATGTTCCAAGACTGCTGATCTTGCAGTCCGATCCCCTTCAAGTTAGGATCACATAGACTTCTGGGGCATCAGCACTCTGCTGCTTTCTTCCTGAATCCAGACTGGTAAGGCAGCAGTCTGGATTCACTTTCTATGTGAGGTTAGGAGAAGTTATTGTATTGTACCATTGTGGTTCACAGCTGTGGGGGCTGCAGTCCTGCAGTCCGATATCACGAGCCACCACTGGTAGTAGTACTTAGGCTGACAGTGAGGCACCACTGTCAGAGGATGCCAGAATTCCTGTGGAAGGGGAGCTGGGAAGGGTTACAAAGAGAGAGTTGAGACAGGCTCACCTCTCAGACACTACATTGCAAGGCCTGAGGCTGGTAACTAGTGAAGCACCAGATTCTCAAGTGAATGGGGAATCTGTATACTGGGACAAAGGGTCACTGTATAGAGAGTGGACCCCTGAGGGAGAGCTAGAAGGTGAGAGAATACAGCAGTTGATAGTGCCTAGAGCCTACCATCTGGCACTTCTAGCCATAGCCCATGATATTCCCTTTGCAGGTCATATGGACATAAAACATACAAAGAGACATATTATGCAGAACTTCTATTGGCCTGGAATTTCCAGAGATGTAACAGGGTACTGCAGGATCTGTGAGCAGTGCCAAAAGGCAGGAGACAAGGTGAGAGCTCCTTTGATGTGTTTGCCTGTGATTGAGGAGCCACTTCAGAGGGTAGCTATGGCTATTGTGGGGCCTCCCCAAGTTCCACAGGGAAAAGCATATCCTAGTGGTAGTGGATTATGCTACACAATATCCTGAGGCAGTGGCTCTGTCCTCCATTGAGGCAGAAAAGGTGGCAAATGCTTTGTTAGAGATTTTCAGTAGGGTAGGTTTCCCAAAAGAAATACTGACTGACAGAGGTCCCAATTTCATGTCAGACCTGCTGGCTTGTCTGTGGAAGTACTTTGGGGTGAAGCACCTGAAGGCCACCCCCTACCATCCCTAGACTAATGGTCTTGTTGACAGGTTAAACTCTACACTCAAGTCCATGCTATGGGCATTTGCAGACCAGTTTAAGAGGAGTGGGACAAATATTTGCCCCATCTGTTGTTTGCTTACAGAAAGGTTCCCCAGGAATCCACAGGTATTTCACCCTTTGAGTTACTGTATGGGCATAGGGTGAGGGGACCTCTAGATTTAATTCGAGATGAGTGGGAAGGTGAGTGCTAATCTCACAAGGAGTCTGTTGTGGCATATATCCTAAACCTCAGGACAAGGCTCATAGAACTCATGGGCTTGGCCCAGAAGAACCTGGCAGAAGCCCAACAACAGAAAAAGGTATGGTATGACAGGAATGCTCGAGCTAGAGAGTATGCTGTAGGGCAGCAGGTGATGGTTCTCATTCCTGTCAGACACAACAAGCTGCAAGCAGCTTGGGAGAGACCCTACAAGGTGGTAAAAAAGGTAAGTGATGTTAACTACATGGTAGAACTGCTATGCAAGAGGCAGGAGCACAAATTGTACCATGTTAACAAGATGAAACCTTAGCATGATAGCGAGGCCCTTGTGCTGAGCATTTGCAGTGGATTGCAGGAGGAGTCTGAGGGAGATCTTGTGACTGATCTCCTCAGTGAGGCTCAGACTGACACCTCAGTGGAAGGGGTAGCAATGTCCCAGCAGCTATCTCCTACCCAGGTTCGAGAAATCCAAGCAGTGTTACAGGAGTTTGGGGACATGTTCACTGAGAAACCAGGGTGCACCCATCTGGTGCAACACCAGGTGGATACAGGACACTAAAGGCCTATTAGGCAGGCCCCTTATAGGGTGCCTGAGAGAGAGTCAAACAGACTCTAATGGAGGAGATACAGGAGATGTTAGAACTAGAGGTAATTCAAGAGTCCAACAGTCCCTGGGCCTCCCCAGTGGTGGTGGTGCATCAGGAATTACTGTAGTTATATATATATATATATATATATATATATATATATATATATATATATATATATATATATCTGTGTGTGTGTGTGTGTGTGTGTGTGTATATATATATATATATATATATATATATATATATATATATATATACAGAGAGAGGGGGAGAGAGTTTGTAACATCGGTGATCATTGGATAATATGTGAACTGCTATTACTTACATACTTGCAGCCAACACAGTATAATACAGTACAGTATGATACATGTTAATACATTTATGATACAAATATTACAGTAAGAGCAGTTCATTTTTCCAAGAATTATTCTGACAGTCAGATGTGGTCAGTAATTGTAAACAACTGAAAACCTATACTGTCTCATTAACAGCATTATAGCACTGGCAACTTCTGTCTGGGAAAGAACTATGACTAAAGTTTGGAATGGAATGCTTCTAATCAGAAGTGTAGTCAGTGAGTTCCATTTTGTACTAACAGATGCTTATTGCTTCCCCCACAACCTACCTGGCATTTCACTCAAGCTATTCCTCCCCCCAGTTTAATGTGTGTTAACATTTTCAGCTGCTCAGTCAAAAACTATTAAGAGGTATTGTTTTTAGATTTGCAATCCTCTCTGTAAGCAAGTTATATGCATGTTGTTAGAGGCATTAATATAGATGTTTATAGACATAATATGGCTTGTGTGATGCCTGTGCACTGGCCCAGCAATCAATGAGCATCAATCATCACCGCTAACACCAGTGAGGGGTGTCCATATAGGGAAAAGATAACAAATACACACACAGTAAAGTACAATTTCCCTTAAGAGCACACAGAGATCACAGTCAGTCTGGGGCTGGTTTCTCCCTTTCTCTCTAGTCCGCAATAAGACTCCCCACTGGTACAGCTATAGGGTCCAGATCCCAGCCTAGTGGGCAATTTAAAACCTCCAACACCCTCTCTGTCCAACCAGTGCTTCGTGTCCCTGACCAAGTAGCTGACACACATACACTTTGAGACAAGAGTTGCATGCAACCACACAGACACTCCTGGGGAAGGCTGGCACATGTTCTCCAGCTGTGCCCCCTTTACCAAGACTATATGGTAGTACCACTTGCCACCAGCCACTAATATTTATCAGCTACTAAAAGGCCCTTATGAAAGGGTGTCCAATTATACTGTGCAATATCATTATCCAAATGTAAGTGTGACTGAACAGCAAGGCTATTGGAGTGGCTTTGTACAATATCACTAAATACATGCAATGTACACTTAGAGCTTAAATTATCTCTACATAAAACAACCATGGCTGAAAAGTTTAAAAATATTTAATAATAAATAATAAAAACACAAGACAATACTTCTTACTACACAGTGCTAGTCAAGATTTCAAAGATCACAGATACATATTTAAAATAATACAGTAAAAAAGTTCTGACATTAGTACAGAAAAAACTAATCTACTTTTCCTAATTCCTAGCTATATCTAAGAGAAAACACAGTTCTAAAATAAACTTATATACAGAACACAGGCAGAGTGCTGGTGAGTTGGATGTTCTCAAGATAAATGCTAAATGCCCTCATTCTTTCTGTCCTTAAATTGATAACACACTACCACTGATTCATTTCAGATTACATCATTTCTTTCTGGTTCCCAGGCTAACAGAAACTCAGAGGTTAATAGCTCTTTTGATCTTGCAGCTCGTCAGGAAGCCTGAGCAATAAAAGAAATTATGCATGCAAATTTTAGCAATTAACTCTGGTCTCAAAACAATAGCCAGAATTCCTTCATCCAGACATCTCAGCTCCAAGCCCTGAGATCAAAGATAGTCATAAAATGCTTGACTTATCAGCTTTCTTACAGCAGAGTGCGCTGTTGTTACATTTTTTTTTCAGTTCAACATCCAATACAGTCTTTTCACATTTAAGAGAACAAGCCTGTGGCTTACATTAATATTTACAAATGACAGAATTATCTACAAAATTCTATCTAGCCAGGCTGGCAGCCTTTGCCTAACTTCACAGCTTGATAAAACCACAGTGTTTCTAACATGCTCAGAAATAACTGTAGTCCTTATAGAGTACAAAGAGTATTCCTGGCTGCGCCCTTCCTTGATGAAGGGAAGAATTGAAATCCATATTTCTGGTACAAAATAAGAAAGTTGGGATTGTGTAGATAAACACGATAGCTTCCAATCATTCCAAATTCTATGCCAGCACCCATTTTAAGCTTAAATAAGCTTAATCTCTTAATTGCCTGATTTGGGTGTTTTCCCCCCTGGAGATATGTAGTAGAGCAAGGTCTGTTCTGGCTGTAGATGTCTTAGCCATGCAGAGCATTCCTTTATCATATCTTATTTGCATGCTGTTTGCCATTTTCTTCATTTCATGTTTCTATATGCAGAAGTACAGACCTGATACACTTTTGGCCTTCAGTTACGTTCATGTATAGCAACAACACACTTTCACTGCTAGAATTTATTTTGATTTTACAGATGGCCCATGTCATCCATAACTCATTGCAGAAGAACGTGTCTGCATATAAGCAAGGCAGGATAGAGGAAGCTTGTACAGAGTTCATCATGTGATTCTGCTAGCTGTTCTACAAGAAGAACAGGAGAGTTGTGGATGAAAAGAAGCTAGAAGGAAGGATTCAACAATACCCGAAACTTGAGGCAGAGGAAGACCATTGTGTTTGCTAGTTTTGGATCACAGACGCATTGGATATAAAATCGGAGGGGATCTGCTGGAGTGGCTGAGTGTATTTTGGCACATTAGGTCTGAGGTTTGCTTTATTTGCTCTCATTTTGATGATTTAAGGAGGTAAGTTGAACTTTCAAATTCTGGGAAGCCACTGAGGAGAGAAAGACATTAACTGCAATATCTAAAATCTGTCCCTATGTTCAGTTCTTTATTCTCCCCATTATTTTATGTTTTATCCAGATTTTTTGTGCTATGAAGAGTTTGAGAGGTATAGGCCCTTATTTTTGGTCTTTTCCTCATAAAATGTGTTGTTTTCTGGCAAATCACTTGCTGACATCACTAAATAATGACAGACATTTGAGTTTCAGACTTGCATATTCTTCAGAGAATGTATGCTAATACATATTGTGTTACTCCAGTATTTTTCTATATAGGAACAATTTTTAAAATCTGTCTGTGTTTGGTCATTTGTTCCCCTCTATTATTTTATGCTTCACCCAGATTTCTTGTCCTTATAGGATGAGTGGCATAGGTCCATATTTTGTCTTATTTTTGGTCTACTCCTCTTAAAATGTGGTGTTTTTTGGCAAATCACTGTGGTGGTGCTATTGCAGTAGCGTTGTCGCCTCACAGTTAGACGCTGCCCGTTCAATTCTCAGTTAGAGCATCTTCTGTGTGTGGTGACATGCATGAATGGGTGTTCCTTTGTTGAAGGTTTTGCGTTAGGCCCGGCAAGCCAGTACGTAAAAATCTACTGCCAATCATTAGCGGACCGGAGTTCCGCTGTGGTGACCCCTAACTGGGAAAAGCCGAATGAAGACTGACTGAAGTCACTAAATGACAGACAAATTTAAATTTCAGAACTTGATATCCTTCAGAGAACATAGGCTAACACATACCCTGTTATTTTAATATTTTTCTAAGTTTATAGGAGCAATATTTAAAATGTGTCCATATATTTGGGACATTGTTCTTCGCCCCCCCCCATTTTATGCTTCATCCAGATTTCTTTTGCTAACAGACTAAAACATATATATAGGTCCATCTTTTTGCCCTATATTTTTGAACATTTCCTCATAAAATGTGTTGTTTTCTTGCAAATCACTTACTGAAGTCATTAGATAATGACAGACATTTAAGTTTCAGACTTGCATATCCTTCAGAGAATTCATGATAACACACATCCTGTTGTTCCAGCATTTGTTAAGTTTATAGGACCAATTTTAAAATCTGTCTGTATGTTTGGTCCATTGTAGTCCCCCTCCCCCCATTATTTTATGCTTTATCCAGATTTCTTGTGCTAAAAGGTTGAGAGGTATGTGACACACTGTCCAGATTTTTGCTTTATATTTTTGGTCTTACCCATTTGCTATTGTGTTTTAGTAATACATTTATTAATAAAGCTGTATTCTAGGAAGTTGTGTTAGGCATTTGCTGTGGGATTTGCAGATTTGTACAGCTTGCTTCAATGAGGACTGTTTTTTGACCTTCTTGAATGTCTTGGGTAAAATGTTCTGATTTCTTAGATATTAGGTGTACTTGCATTCTGTTTAAATTATTTTAAATGTAGAAAATCAGCTTTCATTACTTGCAGTGATTATTGATTTATATACATTTAATGGGAAGTATCTGTGGCATTTATTACTTTTATTTTGAATGCTGGATTATTTTCTTTCTTTCTTTTTGCCAGTAACAATGTTCAATCTTGTTTTCTATGGTGGAAATGCACTCCTTTCCAAGTCTGAGACTATCCATCTATAAACTTGCATTACTTCAGTCATTTATTTTCACATGATCTCTGCCTCTAAAATATTAGCTATGACTGCCTTTATCCAATAACTTTATTGAGTATTTTGAATGTACCAAATTGTATGAGTCTGGGATTCTTTATTGTACAGTGTTTACAGGTGGTAGCTATAGTTGTGTCAGCACATAGGAACGATAAGTGCCATTTGTTTACTTTTACTTCTTTAATATGTGCATTATGAACAAATGCATATACAAATCTTAGGGTATGTGTACTATGTATGCATACATATACACAGGGCTTTATGCCCAGGCCATGTCCACTTAAGCATGTTTGGAAGTCACAACTTATGTTAGTGCACAAGAATAAATATTTGAACTAGTATACCCTTCAGAAAATGTATGTTGTTACAAAACTTGTTCTACCAACCTAAGTGTAAGACAACACTGAAAAATGTGACCCCCTCTATAATTTTGGCTTTTTGGTCCCCAAAATGTTTGCCTTTGTCTTCAGTTGTCTGAATATGTCACACTAAGGTACGAGGGCGTAGTGCTTACCAAGTGCAGTGAATTCCACAGAATGGTCAGATTTTCTCATCACCTTGGTATATCCAAATCATTCATGTTCACCCTTATCTTTGCATTCACTAATTGTCATACTTTATAGCTGTCTGAAAATATTTCTGCAGAATAAACCTTGTAAGGTTCAAGCTGGCTAAGTAATTATTAATCTGTAACTGTGTGGTATGATAATTCATGACTTGCAATAAAGAGTTTTTTGTTGGAACCATTATGAATCATTTTCAGTAATAAGCTGTTTGTTGGATATGTTGTGAATCATTTGCAATGATGAGCTTTTTCTTACATGCATTATGAATTCTTCTTCTTTCGGCTTTTTCCCAGTTAGGGATCGCCACAGTGGATCACCTGTCCGCTCATGATTGGCAGTGGAGTTTTATGGTGCCAAGGTGCCAGCCCAGCGCCCAACCTTCCACAGAAGGCACACACATGCACACACTCACACCTAGGGCCAATTTGGAGTGTCCAACCCACCTACAGCATGTCTTTGAAATGTGGGAGGAAACCAGAGCACCCGGAGGAAACCCACGTGACCACAGGGAGGACATGCCAGCTCCACACAGAAGGCACCTCAGCTGAGAATCATACCAGAGAACCCTAACTGCTGCACCACCGTGGCCGCCCTCTTATATGCATTATGAATCATTTCCAATAATGCTCATTCAGATTTTATGCCCGTATGAAGTATACTTATCATAAAATTAAGCTTGTATGCTGCCAAACATTAATCAGAAAGTCTTACCCTTCTGAGTTGCTGCACTATAACACTGTGTGAAAGCTTGCATTGCACCCCCTTCCACTGTGGCTTGTACCATGCTGTTGTGTGATCCAATCATTACTTTGCATGTGAAGAAAATAATTATAAAAGTTCAAATAAAGGATGACCAACTAAACCAGAAACCTCTGTAAATGTGCAGCTTGGCCAGCTTAATACATACTAACATATTGCTTAATACATACTAACATACTGAGGCTGGTGAGGGAGGTTTTTGCATCCTGGTTTCTCCGTTCCACAGTGACACATGGATACTGAAAAGCATAAGATGAGCACCAAAGATTCAACTGGGAAGAAGGCGACACAAGTGTTTGCCACTCAGCACCAACCAACTAAAATACTGGGGATACATTTCAAAACTGTGTCAGAAAGTGCCATACTGTTTGGACTTTGACCAGAGTACAGATATAGGGATGACAAACTGCTTGTAATTTTACTTTTTTTTTTTTTTTTTTTTTTTTTTTTTAATAATGGTAAAAATGTTAGATTCCTCAGCATGCCTGCTTGTGACAGTGGAACTGCCTAAGTCATCTATGACTGTGTAATGGATGCTCTGAGCAAGTCTGACATTCCTGTGGTTATTTGAGACAATGCGCTTTCCTTGATTTTGATGGAATGCTTTTGCTACGAAAGAAAAAAGAATTTTGCAAACAAAAGAGCTTTCAGCATGGGCTTGCATTGCCACATTAAATCTTTTATGCATTAAATCTGGGTAAAAAGCATGTAGAGGAACTGATAGCATTGTGTGGGAATTGATAGCTGACATCCTCGAGCAGTGCACAGCAGAAGCAGAAGAGCTTGTGGATAGTGAACTGTTTGTGATTATAAAACCATAAGGTGTACCCTCAATTATAATGTTTGTCAAAGTGTCAAAAGTCAGCTAAAGAATGTCCCACCTGTTGCAGCCCTGCCTCATGTCTATGAACAATGATTTGACAGTGGTTCTTTTAGTGGTGAGAGACTGCAAGAGAGACACACGAGGCATGACATTTGAAGCTGACATTTTCTGCCGGTTAACCACCCATCATCTATACCTCTTTTTTTTTTGTTTTTTGGTTTATTTTTTTTTTTTAAAATTGTTTTGTTAAAATTGTGGTTTTAGTGGAAGAATCAAGACTGATGTTAGAAAATAATAACAGATTTTTTTTTTTCATTTTCACACCCTTCATGCCATCAGAAAATTCATAAAAATTATTATTCTGTTATTTTTTTAAAGTTTCTAAGTTTGTAAAAAAATTTCCTTTATGTCCAGCCATTGTTTTTATTTATGGCTTTGTCCAGATCTCTCTCTTGTAAGTGCAGGTATGATATGAAGAACTGAGCTACTTTGTGTGCAAATGCAAGAGGCAGGAGATGATTGTGCTCCTTGCATAATGATATGCAAATACTCAGGTATCACGAATACAGTACTGAGACCAGGAACAATGGTGGAACAAAAACTTTTCATGAGAGCCAAGCAGTTTTATTTTGCAGTCCTACTCAAAAAAAAAAAAAATCCCTACTGCCAGGGATGTGTGCTAGAGAACATGGCATCTTATTAGGATCCAGCTATGACACCAACCTTTCTTCCACCACTTGCACACACACATCTCATCTCTCAATTCAATTTTGACAAGTGCAAACTGTGCAATGAATTTGATGAATTTCAATGTATTCTGAGTGGGTGCAAACAAACTGTCCTCTGCTTGCTGCCCTCAAACAGTGAAGCAGAATGAGTTGTGTATATTGTTTCCATATTAAGTGTATATTTGTGTTTTGCAAATGTTTAAGCACTTGATTTAATAAAAGTAACTCTCTTGGGTCGGGGTGAGGGTGGGTGAGTGTGTAGGTTCACAGGTTCATAGCTTGTCTAGCAGGATGACTGACATGATCCTGGCATGAATTTCCCCTTTCTCCCATCCAAATCATCAAAGGTTTGAAGACTTTAGGCCTGTGATTCTTTTAGTGAGGTATTCCTGTGCCCTCCAGCTGTTGCAGAGCAGATGTCTTGTGACATACCAAATAAGCGGGGGCTCTATATTCTATAATGGGTCTTGAGGGAGGGAGAGCATCTGGGACTTCTTTCTTTCTGAATGAAAAGCCCAACTTAGTGATGAGGGTGTGCACAGAAGGAGACTGTTGTGTGTTGTGGCGATGGTGATAAAGCACCAAAAGTAAGACCAGGTCCCTAGGTCTCTCTATCACACGCATCTGTTTCTGTAAGGCCCTTTTGTAGAATATCCATATCATTTGGGTTCTGCAGTGTTTGAAGGTTGACAATGTCTTTGTTTATATGTTCCATGATAATGCGTTCCATGCCCTTGCAGATCAGGCTTGTCAGACTGATGGGGGATGGTAGTTACACTTAGGTGAGGTGTCAGCTCATTTTATAGTTCATGTAGTACAGAGCCTGGGATCATCTCATCCCCATGGATGCTGTATTTCCTTGGGATCAGTATATTTAATGCCATTCTGTTGTAGGCCAGAGCAGATCTGAGCATTGCCATTTAGATTCTTGACATAACTATAGAATGCCTTGTGGTTGTCTTTGGAATCTTTGGCAATTTTATTTTCATAACTAGCTTTTGAGGATTTTATGAGGGATCTCAGCTTCTTACTGAGGCTGGTGAGGGAGTTTTTTGCATCCTGGGATTTTCCTCTTTTCTGCATCAGTTTCTTCCTTCTGTTGTATAGTTTGTTTATAGCAGGGGACCACCAGATTGGCTTCCTTTTTTGGAGAAGAGCATCTTGGTTCTATTTGGGATGGCACGATTCATGCATGAGTGGATGTGCTCGTACAGTGCCTTAGTGTAGGATTCTGCAGTCGAACGTCCAGATCCCGTCTGCGTGGGTGTTGTGAAGTTTGTCACTTCTGACTTCAGTAGCATGAAGTTGGCTTTGGAGAAGTTTTTTAAGGAGGTTTCCTTACTGGGGGGTAGAGGTGGGATGTGGATGTCAAAGGTGATTTACTTATGGTCAGATCTGACCAATGAGGAGGTGACCACTGGTGTGGAGCATCTATCTCCCACGTTGGTAATGACCAGGTCTAGGATATTGGAGCCCCTGGTGGGACAATGGAATAGGTTATCCAGGGCACTGGAATTTATGAATTCCAAGAACCGTTTGGGAAAAGGAGTTGGTACCTGAGTAGTTTTCTCAATTAATGGCAGGGTAGTTGAAATAACCCAGTATTAGGGTGTTTGGTTGTATCTTAATATATTCCAGTATGTTTAGAAAGGTGTAGTGAGAATCTTGGGGTATGGTGGGGGATCTGTAGCAAGCTACAATTTGGATTGCAGTCTTACCTAGTGTTAGTTGCACCTGGAGAATTTCAGATACATTGTGTTGGGCAGCTAGCCTGGAGGTGTGAATATCCTTGATGAATATGGACACTCCTCCACCTTTAGTGTTTAAGTATTGGTTTTGTGGCCGAAAAGTGTGGTAAGAATTGTAGAATGGTAATTGCAGGGGTGCTCTCTGGTACCTTGAACCAGGTCTCAGTTACTGCACAGATATCGATGTTCTCCATTTTTAGGAGTGCCTCAAGAGAGTGCATTTTGAGGTTTAGACTTCTAGCACTGAGTAGCATTACCTTCAGATTTTGCATGCTTGTATCTGTTATGGTGGTGGTTTTAGCCTTTGAACCTTGTGCAAAAAAGGCACTATAGGGGTGGCAAGAGCTTTAGCCAGTAACCTGAATCCCAGGGATGACAAGTGCAGACCATCTCTGGCAAAGCATCGTGGTTTGTCGATCATGTCTTCCCAAGCAGACAAATACTGGATTGCCTTTGAATGACACCAGAATCTTAGCCAATTGTTGAAGTCAATCATTTTATCCTTATACTGTGGTATCATTCTGGGCGAAGGCAGGATGCTACTTAGGGCTAGGGTCATACCTGCCTGGGTCACATGATCCAAGAGCTCTTCTATGTCTCTTTTCATGTAGTCCAGGGAGGTACTTCTCAAGTCATTCACTCCAGCAGTATTTGTACTTGTTGTGGAGTGACTTGAGTGCATGCGTTATGTGGCAGATACTGGCACCCGACAGGCAGCTGACTGTAATTTTCTCCTTGTTCAGCCTGGTGAGTGGGACATCAGTGTGCCTGATTATAGAGTCACCTATGACTAAAGTGTTGGGTACATTGTCTTCCCTTATGGGCTGTTGTTGGGTGGCACACTGGTGTTGTGAGCTATTTGTCACTTTGGTTGTGACTGGTGTTTGTTTGCTTTTCGGCTTCGGAGGTCCTTGTTGCTTGGGCAGGTTAATGTTAAGGGCCTCTGCATATGTGGGTTTAGTGTTGCTATGTGTGGGTGTTGATGGTGTGGGTTTTGAAGGGCTATGAGCTGATTGAGGTGTAATGCAGAAGTTAATCTTCTCCTCTTGACTGTCTAGCACAATCTTGGCTGGAGAGAGCTTTGCTTCCAGTTTGGCTATGTAAGTGCATCTCTTGCAGGTTGTAGTGTTGGGTGGTAGGAGGAGGGGATTGTCTGTGTACATGAGGCAGTTGCCGCACTGTCCCAGTATGCCCAGATTCACCAGGTGGACAGGAGAAATCACCGGAAGCTGACCCTTGGATATGCCTGTTTAGGTGCTTTTTTGTAAAGTTTAAAAGCTGTTTTCCCTTACCTTTGCAAGGTACTTTGCAATTATAGGCTGTTTAGTGTCTATGATTAATTTCTCCTTATTGACAAAGAGTGCTGAGTGCTTGAATCAGTTTCAGGCTTCCTAGTGCTTTCTTGTAAAGTTTAAGAGCTGTTTTGCCTTACCTTTGCAAGGTACTTTGCAATTATAGGCTGTTTAGTGCCTACGATTAATTTCTCCTTATTGATAAGGAAAGTTGAGTGCTTCTATCCGTTTCAGGCTTCCTAGTGCTTTCCAGCAGGTTCTAGAGCAAGTGCTAGTCACATGGGTTCAGATTTTAGTGCTACTACTGAGAAACTAGCTAGTTCTAAGGGAAAGTTTGAAGAGCAGACTTTCTGGCAACTGGAATAGTTTAACTGTAGCCTCGCAGTGCTGCATGATGTGAAATATATGCAAACACATGTGTTTTTAAGCCAGAAAGTTGAAAGGGATAGAAATCAGCCCAAAAAGGCTAATAAAATTACAATTTCAGAGCTGGAAAACACTCCTCTAGTGTTAGATAGGCAGTACAATGCTCACCAGTCCCACTGGTAAGCAGTAGGACTTCCCTCCACCACAGCAAGGTCTGGACAGCTCTGAGCACAGAAAATAAAGTCCTGAGACAAGCAAAGCCTGGGATATGGACTGGCCAGAAAAGGTGGGAAACGAGCAAACAAGATAGTATTTTTTTTTTGTTGAAACAGGCTAAACAATGCAATAATACAGTAAATAAACACAGAAAAGGCTAACACACTTGAGTGTGTAGTCCTAAACAGTAAATGCAATTAAAACTCTACAAAATTAGCAATTTAAAACTTTTTAAATGAAGCAAGGCAAGTGCACAACTGAAAAATGATTTAGGAGGCAGTAACACAGCAGAATAAGTAGCTAGTCTACATATACAGAAAATCATCTAAAACACACAAACACTTCAGATGCAGTGCAACCTAGAGCACTTGACTTGTAGCAATATTAAGGCAATTGCAGTTATAATAAATGCTCTAAAATATACTCTATATTTCCAAAATGTTTGAGAAGCACAGTCAGAACCAAGGAGATTCAGGCAAAAAATTTTTTTTTTGAAAGGGAAAAAGGAGAAACAGAAGGCCATACCAAATGTTATCTCTGTATTAGGTAGAATGAGCTAATGACACTAGACTGGGAGGAGTGTCCCAGATCAGATTTACAGTAGGGGCAGGCAACTGCAAAGCCACCAAGTATAACAGCAAGACATCAACAGGGAGGGGGGTGGGGACAATACTAAAGCTATTAGCCTACAGACAGTAAGCACTACAGAAAGCCACAAAATGAAAGTTTTTAAACAGATAAAGGAGCAATGAGACTCTACAGAATGCTTTTTAACTGCAAACAAATCAGTTACCCATGCAGATTAGTTAATAGCAATAAAAATACACTCAAATACTGTGCAGCAGGCAATAAAAAGTGCTATATATAAATTGCTAGAAACAATAATCAGTATAAATAACAAAAAAAACAGGATACTTATATATCTCAGCTAAGAGTTGTAGTCAACACCTCTCCTCCACTCTGCTCCGTGTGTATAGACAGAAAACCTCTCAAAGTTAGGGCTTAAATATCAGAAGATACAACCTTAGACAACTTTTTTTTTTTTTACAAAAGCACAAAAGGACCAGCCCCCACTAGCCAGCAGCCAATTAACACAATCTAGCCAAGGTAAAGAAAGGCTTCAGCTAATTCAAGATGGCCTGTTCATGTGCTTTGAACAATCACTGTATAAACAAACAAGCCCAGAGCCAGCAATTCTGACTAGGACATACTAAAGCTATTAGCCTACAGGCAGTAAGCACTACAGAAAGCCACAAAATGAAAGTTTTTAAACAGATAAAGGAGCAATGAGACTCTACAGAATGCTTTTTAACTGCAAACAAATCAGTTACCCGTGCAGATTAGTTAATAGCAATAAAAATACACTCAAAAACTGTGCAGCAGGCAATAAAAAGTGATATATAAATTGCTAGAAACAATAATCAGTATAAATAATCGGAAAAAATAGGATACTTGTATATCTCAACTAAGTGTATGACTTGAATTTATTTACAGTTGTCTGAAAATATGAATAATCTCATATTATAAGTTTATCTGTGTATTTACAGAACTGTTTTTATTAAATGATCCAAAATGATGCCCTGTCTTTGTGTAATTGACCAAGTGTGGGCATGTCAATCAATGTGCTTACTTGAATATGCATGTATTATGTTAATGAGGTGTCCCTGATGATCCCTGCTTTTAAGGTCCTTTGCTCCTAATTATGTCATCTGAAGGTTGAGAGGTATGATAAGCACTGCTTTGGGATGCTCCAGGTTTAAAAAGAGATAGCCAAATCCTTTCTAAACCATTAGGTCACACAAATAATCAGTAAAACATTTGACCATTCTATCGGTAACTTGTACGTGCTGTAAATAGTGCAAACATTTACACTGGGTATAATTACTTAACCTGCTTTAATTTATTTAGATTTATTTCATGTTCAACAAGGTAAAAAAATAACTGTGGCCTAAATACTTGCTCTTTATTAAACTGATATGAGTCATGACTGTTTACTTGCTTTGTTTCTAACCCTGGACTAAACCTAAAAAAAAGTTCCCGCCCAAGTTAGCAAAGAAAAATAAATAAACAGACAAACAAGTACAGACATAAATAGATAAGTAAAATAATCCCCTTCAAGTTTAAGCATGTACTGGACAAACCGCTACCTAAAGTTCCTAACTCTATCAATGCAGGTCTTTGCCATCCAACTGCAAACATAAATCAATTTGTCAAAACAGTAGACAAATCATTTATGAGTAGTACAGCAGAGCCAAGAAATATGATATACTAACTAATAGGGAACTTGGATTTCACCCAAGTTGCAGTACACTCTTAGCAATGTATACCTTCATGGATGAAATATATAAGAAGATGGAGTAAAACCAACAGGTACAATATTTATTTATTTGCATCTGTTTACTGGGATGGTCAGCTGAGCCTAAATTAGCCTGTTTTCAGTGGAGGGCCAGGGAGAAAAGCTCCACATAAGAAGTGCATACAATAGGCCCGGGAGAAAAGTTCCACATACAATAGAATACACAGTCACAGTTGGTTAAACATAGGTAAGAAAAAAACAAAATTAAAAGTTACATTGATTACAGTACAATAAGAGATACAGTAGAATACACGTGTAAGATTTTATAGTTATTTATACTAAGAAAACATCAATTACTTAACTTCTAAAAATGTACTAAGGATATTAACAACTAAAAAAAATGTCTTTTGCAAGATGTAGCATGAACATAAAGTGTAAGAGTACGTGTTGATTATGTCAAGTCAGAAATACAGCTCAGGAATTCATGTAGGGACATAAAATCAATAATCCTGCCAAGCAGATGTTTCAGCATAGTAGGCCTAGATGATATTGATAATAATTATATTAATAGGCAGTGGAGTATGAATAGAGAGGAGTAAGTCAGCAGAAGTGGTAGTAGTGGTAAAATTGGGGAACTCAGGTTTTGGGAGGTGCAGGACTGGCACATGTGCAGCACCAAAGAGTGGAGAGGTATTGTCGTAGAAACTTTTTGAAAGAAGAGGCATTACTGGTGGTCTATAATTGTAATGGGAGGGCATTCCACACAGAAGGAGTAGAGCATCTGGCCACCTGGGAGGTTTGTTTTTTCTACTTTCAGGAGAAGTTGGTTCTCAGATCTAAGAAGCCTGTTTGGGTAGTAATGTTTAAGTATAAAAGAAAGGGCTGGGCAGCCTAATGGTCTGAAGATAATTTTGTGTGCTGTAGTTAATTGCAGGCATGTGAGGTAATGTGGGAGTTCAAGCCAATTCAGTAAGTGTACGGAGGAACAGTGATGGGAGGAATATTTTGCATTAGTTGCAAACTTATTACAGCAGGTCTCAAGCTTGTTTTTCAGAGAGAATTGGATGTTGATAAGGAGAAGAGCACCGTATAAGAGAGAAGGTAGAAGAAAGGTTAAGGCTAGCGTTTGTTTTGTAGGGCAGTTAATGAAGTGTTTATGTTTATACAGGATACCTCATTTTTATGTGTTTTTTGATACTATTGTGCACATGCAGGTCAAAAGTTAGGTTTTCATCTAAGATAATACCTAGTAGTTTTATATGGGACACAACCTCAATAACAGTTTTGTTTTGAGAATGTATTGTGAATTCCGTCTTGTTTAGGAGAGTGGTTTTCTTTGGGATAAATAATATTAGTTTGGTTTTGCTAGGAGTTAGGGCGAGATGGTTGTTGGTCATCCAGGTTTCAGTAGATGTAAGGGCATATTGGGTAATTTGTTCAAGTTCAGATGTGGAGTTGGCAGAGCAGATGATGGTTGAGTCATCTGCATATTGTATAACAGAATCTTGACTAAGAGTGGAGTGAAAGTTATTGATGAAAATACTGAAAAGAAGAGACCCTAGTATGGAGCTTTGTGGAACACCTGTGGATGGGTCAAGGAATGGAGACATAGAGTACTGCCATTTGGTAGATTGCTATCTATTTGTGAGGTGTTAGAGAGCCAATTTAGGGTAGGGGAGATACCTATAGTAGAAAGGTTTATAAGAAGTAGAGGGTGGGAGACTGTGTTTCCTGAAGTGAAAAGAGCTTTTAGAACTGTGGATCATACCACACTTCAAAAACATAGTAAATGTGGCTTCTCTTCTTAAGTCATACACTGATTTACAAAGTATCTAGCTAGCAGAACATTCAAAGTTGTAGGCAACAATATCTGCTCTGAAACTAGCATTACTCTGAAGGGTGCCCACTGGGGCTTCTGTGTTTGATCCAGAGGCATAACTAAGGTGGGGCATGAAGTCAGAAGGTACGATCAGAAATGAGTGTCAATACTGCATCTGTGATCATGACTGAAGTGCTGAAGCACTTAGTGTGTGGTACCTTAATAGTAGCAAGCTGCTTGTTACACTTGTAGAAAGCAATTTGCTGCAGTAAACCTTTTTCCTTTTCTTTCTTCTTTTTTTGCTCCTCAACCTTGAGTTGAGGAGTGGGTGTCAGTTCAGGGAACTGCACCTATGGTTCTGGTCTGAGCCCCTATAATTTTTCTTCATTTTAAATAATCACCCTTGGGATTTGCTTCATATAATTTTTATCTTCTATGTAGACAGCATAGTCATTGCTAGATTATAGAGTCACAAGATGCCTTAGAGAAATAATTGCTAGAAATTTTCATTTCAGTATGGAACTTGTTATCAAAAATATGCAATGGTAAACAGAATTAAAGTGTCAGTAATGATGTCTAGAACTCCACAGAGATTAATTAAGAATAAAAAAGTAACCATCAGGAATTCAAATGGAACGTATTTGAACCAAATCAAACAACAAATATATCTGGGAACACTTCCTGGTGAACATCTTGCATTTTATTCTTATACATTCTTATATAGAGATCTAAGTAGACAAAAGTACTAAAAACAGTTAAAGGTGTCTTACAAAATGTTTGCATCCACTTACCCCAACAGCTAGATAAATCAGAACTATAAACATCCTATTTCCCTGACCTGAATATGGATTATCCAGAGGTTCTCTCCTCTTCTTAAGCACCACAAACTAGCACAGATCACAAAAAACAAGATTCTTAGGTTTGTTAATCTATCTGAAAACAGGGAACATCACTGTGTTACACTTAAGCAATCAAAGTGACCACTGATTACAGCCATTGTTTGTTTTCTCTATAGCACCTTAACTTTTAATTTTCTGCATAAAAGTTGTTGTCCATCTTTAATGAATAGACTTAAGATCAAAAGCTGTACTTGTTCAACAACAGAACATGATGGCAGACAACTGCTTAGACCACCTTTTATTCCCACTACAAGTGAAAGAGTCTTCAATAAAACAGTGTCAGATTCCTGGAACTGCCTATTTCACATATAAGAAGAGCAGAATTAGCAAAAGCTTTTGGGGAAATCCATAATACAAGACTGGCAGAAAAAATGCATGTGGCTAAACAATATATGTAAACATATCTGAATACAAATAAACAATGTTATCTATAAAGACATTAGGCACTATCAAATAGCAAAATATTTATGTTATAGATATCCTCAGGTTTTTCTGCAGATACTGTAAATAAATAAATATGTAGGGTATATAAATGTGAAAGCTGATGTTTTTAAAGCAAAATATAAGGTGAGTATATGTGATGATAATAGGTGTTATTAAGGTCAAACTGCTATAAATAGTGCAAATAAATAGACAGGGTGTGTGCACATTATAGTATTTGTAAAGCAAAATATAAGCACTAATATTCAAAGATGGCTGATGCCATCGTGAAATACTGTTCACCTCAAGCTGGTGTTTTTTATTTGAGTTTCTGAGATAATTTGTTTTAATACACTACTTCTCAGAGAATAAGGTTAGCATATGTGGTCTCCTATTTTCTAATAACCAAATGTGAATCTGTGAAATATGTAGTGCCTTTTGTTATGGTACTGCTGTTACATGAGTTGAGTACTATAATATTTTTTTTTGTGTTGTCTATGAAATATCTGCTTTTAGTTATTGCATAATCTGTTTGTTTGATATTTATAACCTTGGGCTGAACCTGAAAAAGGTACATATGTATCAGTGCTCTACCCCGGTTAAGACAACATAAATAAATAAACTGATTAAATAAATAAATAAATGTTGTTACTATTATATAAAACACATACTGTATCACTTTTATCTAGACTGAACGGCCCAGGGCATGGTTGGAAAGGGTCATCTTACCAGTTCAGTTACCTGGTTAGCAAATGATAAAATGAAATAAAATAAAATAAACAAACAGTCTAAGATGGGGTCTAGACATGAAGTGCTCTTCTAAGTGCTATATTGGTGAATATATTATGTTGGTGAGTGGGTCCAGGGTTGGGGTGAATGTCTCCATATAGAGATAATTTAGAACAGGATAACTGTATTAAGGGTGTTTCTTTATGGATGTTTTTATTTTTTGTCTTGCATGGGCAGTTAAAAATTTTGAATTTTTGGTGAATGATGGGGAGTCGTAGTATAGGATGGGGCTTATTTTTTGATGATGGGAAGCTGAAAGTGAGGTTAAAGGAAAGGCTAATTGTAGGAGAGGGTGTGAGAGGTGTTAGTTTTGATTGATAATATGCAATATGAATGAGTATGAGAAGAAGTGAGTTGAACATACTTATGCAGGGCATTCTGATATTGTACAGAGTATGTAGGTAGTGGCAGACAGGAATAATGTGCCAGAATAGGAGTAATGTGACAGAACAGGATTAATATGACAGAACATGAATAATGGATAAAGAGTAGGAGCAATGTGCCAGAATAGGAGTAATGTGACAGAACAGGAGTAATGGGAAGAGACTAGGATAGGATGTGTTGTGGTTAGAGAGTGAAGTTATACTGCAAGAAGAAATGAGATTGAGTAGTTATAAAGCAGAGTAGTGAGTGTGGTGGGGTAGGTATAAGTTTTTATGATAAGAGTTAGGTAAATGGAATAAGGATAGCATACTGGCTAAAATGGAGTGTGTGGTGTTGCTCGTCTAGACAGGATAAAGTAGGTGAACATCTACGGGTTCAGTTCAACCAGCTTAATTACATATGAACATATCAGGATTGAGGCTAAGTAACTTAAACAAACTAATAAACAGACTGACTACTGTACTCATATATGCTGACACTCTGGCTGTTTACTCAAAATAGCACTGATGCCTGCATGTGCTCTCTATTTATATGCAAGTGCCCTTATTTCGAAATGTTTCTTAAAGACTCAACACACAATCTGATCTATATCCTCCCTCTTTGAGAAATAAGTCAAGTACAGTAATAATGACAATAATCTCCAGCATGCAATTATACAGAACTAATTACAAGTAAAACAATCAGATTGCTGTGTATTTTACACTAGGTCTGGAAATCTGACCTGATTGTATGACATAAAAATTAGGACTGGGTTTAACAACAGGGACTGTTATTGGTAAATGCTCAACTTCAGGGACATTTACGACATCATCAGGAACAGGATTAGGTACTGAGACATGTCCTTCAACAGGAATGCCATCTGAGTTGCTCTGAGATCTAGAGTTTGTATCACAGGTATGATGCTGTGATATCGATTCAGACACAGGAAGAAGATGCTTGGGATTCCTTCTGTATTCTATACCCTCAGATTCTATTAGATAAGATCTCGGCTCAGCACATACACCTCTCACTTGACCAATTCAATCAAAACCTTTCACTGTTTGCATCCTCACTATATCTCCTTCTTTCAAAGGATGAAGAAATCTGCTCATTTTGTCATAGTAGGACTACTGGGATGAACGTTTTTTGAATAGTTGGGCTTTGATTGCTGTAGTGTTTTTAGCATTGGGCACCAACAAACTGGAATTGATAGGCAAGGTTGTTCTGGTTTGCTTAGACAAAAGTCTCTGAGCAGGTGAGCCATAAACTGTCACGGGTATATTTCTGAGATTAAGCAAGTTCAAGAAAACATTCATATCATCATGCTTTGACTTCTCAAGTAATTGAGTTGCACTTTGTACTGCACATTCAACTAAGCTGTTTGACTGCGGGTACTCAGGGTTACTGGTAACATGGATAAAGTCCTACTCTTTTGCAAATTTCTGGAACAGTTGACTGGTAAACTGGGCACTGTTGTCAGAAATAATTTTGTGTGGACTACCATGGACTGAGAAATGACATTTCAACTTAGTAACGACAGTACTGGACTTTAGGTTAGTTAGTAGATCAATCTCAAACCAATTTGAATAAGAGTCTTCCAACACTAAGTAATGTTGGCCATTCCACTCAAATATGCCTGTGGCCTACTGTTGACCAAGGTAGTTCAGGAATCTGGTTTAGCTGAAGTGGCTGTTTTTGCAAGTGCGGTTTAGTACTGTTGCATACGGAACAAGATTAAAGTACTCTGTTGACATCTTTTGAAATAGAAGGCCAAAATATTAATCCTCTCACCCTTCTTTTGGTAGCTTCGGAACCTGGGTAGCTATAATGCAAAATCTGGATGTACTCATCTTGTAAGAAAGTAGGAATGGCAACTTTAGGACCTTTGAAAATGATACCATCTTCCATCAACATCTCATCCCTGTAAGGAAAATAAGGTTGCACATCTAGCGGTACACAAGATTGGTTTGACGGCTTTTCAACACTGATGAAGTGGTTGAGCTTTTGTAATATTGCATCAGTCTCTGTGTTATCTCTTAGCTCATCAAGTCTTGTGGCAGAAAAATTATGCACTTCCACGATATCGAAGTTACAATTCTCTGTATCAAGCATTTCTGTGGTATTTCTGGGCACTCTGGATAAGGTATCAGCCAGATAAAGAAGTTTACCTTTTATATAGACCATTTTGAAGTTGTACTTTTGTAATCTAAGCATCATTCTTTGTAGTCTTGCAGGAGATGTGTGCATAGGCTTCTTTAGAACTGTGACTAAAGGCTGATAATCAGTCACAATCTGAATAGTTTGACCATAAATATAATCATGGAATTTCGAACATGCGAACATAATTGTCAAATATTCCTTGTCAGTTTGAACGTACTGCATCTTAGTTTGGGTAAGAGTTCTAGATGCATAGGCTACTGGTCTACCCTCCTGAAGAATAACTGCACCAAGACCGAACTTTGAAGCATCACAGGAAAGAATCACTGGTTTGTGAACATCATAGTAGGTAGACTGGCAATTTTCTGTTTCAGTTCATCAAATGCTCTTTGGTGTTGTTTCAACCAGGACCAGGTAACATCTTTACTTGTCAGCTCTCTTAAGGGCATTGATAATTCATTGAAGTCTGGTGTAAACTTGCCCAAATAGTTGACCATACCAAGAAAATGTTGTAAGGCTTGGACATTGTCTGGAGCTGGCATCTCAAGAATGGCTGTTTGTTTGGAAGGATCTGGTCATAAGCCTGAAATGGTGAATAAATGACCAACATAAGTAAGTTTTCACAGCCTGCATTTGCATTTCAGAGGATTGAACTTAAGATTTACTTCACGTGCTCTTTCCAGATCTTTCTTGGGGTTTCTGTCATGCTCTGCTTCACCATTGCCTCCAGCTAGTAAATCATCTAGGGTTTATATCAGATGATCGAAAGCTGAAAATATTGAAGTGCAAAACTCCAGACTTGCAACCTCGAAACCAGAAAACATCAAACGTGGAAAAAAAAACCCTTAAACACCCAAAACAACACAATAACCGCTCTATGCAGGAGGCAAGCCCCCCTGCACCCCCACAACCCCCACTACTTAAATATACCAACTCCAAGATCACACTACAGTGCAGTAAAGGGAAATCTTCCCTTCCTACACTCTATGGCGATCTCTGCTTTACGTTTCAATGTTTTCCGTTTTCAAGGTTGCAAGTTCAAAGTTTTGAGCTTCAAACTTGCCAGCTTTCAATGTTGTGATATACAACCAATCATCTACTATAATAGCACACAGGTAGCCTGAAATAATTTGTTCCATTGCATGCCAAAAGACTTCACTGGCAGAATTTATTCTAAAAGGGATTCTGAGAAATCTGTATCTACCAAATGGCATACGGAATGTAGTCAGTAGTGAATATTTGTGATCAAGAATTTCTTGCCAAAATGAATTCTTTTCATCTAAGACAGAAAAAAAGTGGCATTTGGCATGAGGTCAGAAACTTCCTCGTCTATACGCATAGGATGGAGGATGGTAGGGTCACTTTAATGCTTTGTTCAAGTCTATTGGGTCAATACATATTCTGATTTCATCCTTGCTGTACCATTTTATCTAACTGGACTTTGACTCTGTCCTACATAGCTATCGGAACTCTTCTTGCTGGTCTGACCACTGGACAGACCTCTGAATCTACCTTCATGGAGTATACAACTGGAAGTTTGTCTAGCTTGTCTTCAAAAATATCAGCATACTCTCAGAAAATAGCATATGTGAAACTGGAACTGGGACATGTGCTTACATGATGGGCTTCTTTGGTAAAATATAGCAGTTTCATTTTTAAACTGCAAGTTGTAATTGTCCCCAGCAGAGTAACATGAAAGCACTACTGAGCCTTCAGCTTGAATTTCTTCACCTCCATGAGCAACAAGCTTCACACAGTTGGCCAAATTAAGTAATTCCCCAGTTCTTACTCTAGCAAATGTTTTTGCTGACATAACATTGCACTTTGAACCAGTGTCCACTTTGAGCTCTGTGAGTTTACCATTAATCAGGACAGTACAAAACACTTTGTTTTTTGCCAACATATCTACTGCATTAACCATTTCAGAAACCATTAATACACCATCTACATAAAAAGTGGAGTTGCAGCTCTCTATGTGATCAACTTGCTTTTTTGAGTAACCTTTCTTAATAAATGAATGAGGCTTGTTTAATTTACAAAGCTTTTGAATGTGGTTCCATTTTTTACACTTGTAGCATTGTTGATGAAATGCTAAGCACTTATCTCTTTTACACTCATCAAAAGTGAAGACACAAGGCAGGACCACCAGGCTCTTTCTTGACTTGGACCTTTGGGTAGCAGGATACTTTTTTTCTTTTTTTTTTCTTTTACACTCATGATTGGCACCATAATTGTGGCAGTTAACTATAAGATTTGGCTTGGGTTTTGTTGACTCAGTCTTATGCTTTACTGTGTCCATTTTACTAAGCTAGCCATAGAACTTACTGGAAAGGTATGGGTCTTCCCTGGAAACCTCGCAGGGGCTGTAGTAGATGCCCCATGCTTTGGCCTTTTTCTATTAACCACGTGCTGCATACTGTCTACATTTGTTCTAGAGGCTGCTGAAACCATGCTCTTATCACTTGTAAGCATATTTGTGTGCCTATCTGTGAGCTCATGTATTTGACAAATCTCTGTGGCTTTGCTCAACATTAAATAACTGTCTCAAAGCAAAAAGTTTCTCTCCGTAGCATTATTAACACCATACATAAGCTTGTCTTTTATCAGTTCATCTTTCAAATCACCAAATCTACATATTTTAGCCTTGTTTCTAAAGTCAGTAATATAAGCAGCAAAAGTTTCCCCTGGCTTTTGGTCTCTTGTGTAAAATAAGTGCCTCTCCAATATAACATTTGTTTGGGGATTACACATTTCTCTGAATTTACATTTCAAATACTCAGGGTCCTCCCTTGATTCAGTTTGTACAATAATATGATGTTTTTCCCCTTCTCCTGCATATACTAATGGTGCATACACTAATAAACATCCTCTTTCAATGGCTTCTGACCCAGCAAGTCTAAGCAGAATAAATGCCCTTGTACGTGCATCTTTGTCAGAAACAAAATGCTTGTATAAAAATATTGTATTACAATTATCTGCAATATTATTATCAAACACAAGCAGAGATGGTCTATGAAATGTTTCTGCCATGCCAACACACAGTAATAAAGACTCTCGGAATTATGTATGAATATACACACATGTATGCCAGAAATTTATGCCAGAAATTTGGAATTATCCTCAACAGCACAGAAGACTCTTCAGAATAGCTGCATTCTGTGAAATAAGTCTCTGTAGCATAAGAAACACACTGAAATAACCGTTATTTGTGAAACAAGTACAGTATAAGAAACACTTGAAAATGATGGTACTTTGACTAAACTTTCCAAATCAACTGCCCACAGCACAAGAAACCTCTCAAAATGACTGTAAAACAACTCTCTGTAGCACAAGAAACTTTTAGAAATTACTGTAGTTTGACTGCACTTTGTGAAATAACTGTACTTTGACAATACTTTGCAAAATAGCTATTTTGCACATGGTAAACTCTTCAAAATAATTGTACTTTAATAAAAGACACACTGCAACACTTTGCACACTCTGAGATACTTCAAACAACTGTAGCTATACTTCAAATAGCTTTAATGTGAAATAGTAGCTTATATCAAAAAAGTGGTCATTTACTAAAAAAAATACAGTCATTTTGCCTTTTTATTATGCTCATTTGACTTTTATCATGTTTGTTATACTTTTCTTGTGCTTGTTTACCTTTATCAAGCTCATTATGCAAATCAAAAGTAATTCTGAATGTTTTCTTAAGTTATACTTCAAATAACTCTATCAAATATCGTAGTTTCGAAAATTTTGTTTAATCAGTAATGCATTTTGTGCTTTTCATTTTCTTTGTGAAATAAATCATTTATGCACGTTTCAGTAGCTGAAATTTGTTTTTGGCTTTGTGTCAATAATTTGAGCAGGTTGGGATGATCCCGTTTTGGTGCCATGTCACTCAGACATGCCGCTTCTGGTACCATGTTGCTCAGACATCCCACTTCTGACACCATGTCGCTCGTCTAGTCAGGATGAAGTTGACGAACATCTGTGGGTTTGGTTCAAGCAGCTTTATTACATCCAAACACATCAGAAGTGAGGCTTAGTAACTGAAACAAACTAATAGACTGACTACTGCAATCATGCATGTTAGCAGTCTGGTTGTTTACTCAAAATGGCACTGCTGCCTGCACGTGCTCTCTATTTATATCCATGTACCCTCACTTCAAAATGATTCTTAAAGACACAATACACAATCTAATCTACAGGTGGGAGTTATACAGATATGTAAAGGTGAAGTGCACCACCAGAAACAATTAATATTAGGTATTGAACCTACAGGAGATGCTGGAAAGTCCCAAGGATAAGATGTGGCCCTAGAAGAAGGGCTACAAGGAAATCAGAGGAGTGTATACTGTTAATCCAGATTAAGTGTGTTCATATTCCACTAGTATGTAGGTTATTTGGTTCATCTCCTAGTTTTAAATGTTTCTTAGCCCCAGAGATAAGAGGTGGGTGAAGGCAGGTGCTACCTCCAGTGGTGTCTCACTCAAGAGGTAGTACTATCTCTAAAATTATTATATTTTTATACTTTTTTACATAATAGATATACTTTCCACATAAAGGCAGCAGTATTAAAAGAATGTCAGGTGGAAAATTGCAATTAGTTTTATATTAGGTGGGGATGCAGGAGAGTTTAAGTGGCCATGATAAGGGTTCGTGTTTATGTGGTATTTTGTTGTGCTGTTGTGATGATCATTTGTTGCTACAGATGAAAGACATTTACTTCTATAGCAGTTGGTAAGGGATTGTATGTAAGAGTGTTTTAATGATGCAGGTTTGCTACTGAAATGCTCAAATGAGAATTGTGGGGTAACTTAATCGCAGACTGCTGGTTTAGAAGTTAAGTATATTATTAAGAACAGGGGAGGGGTTATATGTGAGTACTTCTACAGTTTTGTATGTATGCTTTTAAAAAGGGTAGAAAGGAGATGGAGTAGTGAGTGCAGAACACTTCCTATAAAGTTAATGATATGGCTGGTGGCTGGTGAATTGGGAGTGGAAGGATAATGAAGTTGGAGGGGATTGAAGTGGGATCCCACACCACCATAAGGTAATCAGTGTGGATGTGCTTATTGTGAGTGAAGTGGGATCCCACACTGACATGAGGTAATCAGTGTGGGTGTGCTTATTGTGAGTGAAGTGGGATCCCACACTGACATGATGTAATCAGTGTGGTTGTGCTTATTGTGAATAACACAGAAGCTGTAAGTTATTATACAGGTATCTGCTTCAGAGATTTTTTTTCTGTCCTTAAAACTGATTTAAAAACAGAGCATTAGGCTACTTTTCAAAAATACTGCTTAAAACAGTGAAGAGTTGTATCTTTGAAATGTGAGAAAGGCAGCTGCTCAGTGATGCTTTTTATATTCAAAGTAGGATTATTATGTTAATTTACTTGGGGTGCATTGATATTTAGAAGGGTAGGAGAAAGAATTAGAAGGCTACAAATTCTGGAAGTAAGAATGTAAAACTCTGCCTGTACTTAACACTGCAATGCAGTACATTAAACACTTAATTTGTTACAGGTATTTGCTGTAGGGCACTTAGTCCAGGAAGTTTTCCCACATAAATATATCTTCTCACATATGATGTTAACATGTGCTGCCACTGATGAAGTACCTTGTCAGCTAGGATATGGAAGGTGCGTGGATATAAATTATTCCATCTTCCTTTCAGCTGAGTACAACAGGTTTCTCTCTCTCTATCTGTCTCTCTCTCTCTCATAGAAAGGGAGATCTAGTGGATGACTGTGGGCAGGCAAAAATAACAAACCATGGCTGGCACTAAAACAGAGAGGCAGCAGTAAATAAAAGCAGTTAATGAAATGTAACAGAAATATTAACAAATATCAGGGAACAGTAGCAAAGAACTGAAGTAATTTCAAAGTGACCATATATGTATAGAAGAAAACTTACGCTTACATTTAGGAATTTTACTTGAGTAAAACACATTAACAGATGTAAAAATACAGTTGCTGACAATATACTAATATAAAACACACTCTCATACAGCCAGGGGAGCCCACAGGATTTTTTGCAGGGGGTGCAAACCCAGAGCCCCCCCCCTCACTCAGCCATTCCAGCATCCCATTACTTGGCTATTTCTCCCCAGTTGCCATAAACACTGTTTAAAACTCTCAGTGTGCATACTGTTTTATACTTTATTTCTACAATGACAACAGATATTTGGATTTAATTTATAACTTTTATTTTGAATTTTACAGCACAAACACTAATAGACATTTGCTAAACAAAGCAATAGTCTTACAATGAAAACAGACTTTGCATTAAAACTTCTCTGCCTTTGAAACTCACATTCACTGAAACAGCATTGAAACCCACATTCAAAGAAAATGCATCTGGTCAGTGGCAGGTTAAGTTTACCTTTGGGCTGTGTTCACATCATAAGCCTCCTTGCACACATTTTTAGGACCATGCAAAATTCTTTAATTCACCTTCCAGAATGTATTAATTATAATATATATAATAATTGAACTATATCCCTTGTGTAATACAGCACCACTTGTTAGAGTGTGTTTTAAATTTATAGTTTTGAACATTTTTCCAGTAAGCAATGAAACAAAACATATGAAGCAATAATGACAAACTGCCCGATTCAGTACATTTCAACCATAAAAGGCCACTCAAACTTCTGTCATTGCAATCTACCAATATCAGTCAATATGCATAATCTCAGCAGAAGTAAAAGTCATCTGAATAATCCACACTAAAGAGATCTGAAACTAATGAAGAGGTTGTTGATAGAAAACAACTTTATATTTCAGTGTTTCATCTACAAATTCAGTGCTTGCTACCCTTGAAGAATAAATTGCCTATGCTGCATTAAAATTGTAAGCTGGTATATTGCAATAGGGAATGGGTGGCAAGCTAAAAAAACAAGTTCATAATTACTAGGCATCGCATCTAAAGGAGGACATACTCAGGACTGCAGCACCCCCACCCCCTTAAAATACAAATCTACATGCTGTGGCAGTAGAGCCTACAACCCTCTGCAAGTATGCTACCTGCTGTATTACTAACATTGCTTAAAAATGTTATACCACAATAGTGATACCATTTGCTAAACAAAATAGTTGCACATTTTAAGCAGACTTAGCATGAGCAGCAGTAAACTTCTTTTCCCCTGAAGCTCACAATTCCTTGAAAATGCACATGAAAATAAATTCCACCTGCTAACTGTAACTAGGGCATTTCATTCTCTCTTGTTCTCTCTCACTCTCTCTCTCTCTCTCACACACACATACACACACACACACACACACACACACACACACACACACACACACACACACACACACACACACACACACACACACACACACACACACCTCAGCCTCTTAGTGCAAGAAATGTGGACAAAGCCTAAAATAAGTAGGGACAGATTATAAATATTGCTCTCATGTAAATTGCTAGAATAACATGATTTGTGTTAGTATGCATTTTTCTAAAGACTATGATGTCTAAAACTCAAATGTCTGCCATTATTTAGCAACTTCAATCCTTTCTAGGAGGAATATGGGGCAAAAATCTGGACATTCCATAAAAACCTGGACAGCTTATGGGTATGCTACCTCCCTTTTGTACACACACACACACACACACACACACACACACACACACACACACACACACACACACACACACACACACACACCATGCCTCTCAATCTCTTAGCACAAAAAATCTAGACAAAGCCTGTTATAATGTTGGGGACAAAGGCGCAAAACTAAGGACACATTTAGAAAGTTGCTAGACTAACACAGGGATGGCCCGTGCTATTGGACTGCTGGGCTGCAGCCCCCCCCAGCTGTACAAATAAAGAAATTAAAAGAAAATAAAAGATTAAAAAAAAATTCAAAATTCTCAGACTTTCGCGCATGCGCACTAGTCCGGACTGCTGCTGAGACAATCTGGAGCATGCACAGACTGTTTCAGCAGCAGTCCAGACTGGGAAACATGTCAGAGCAGAAATCCCAGAAGTCTATGCAGTTGTAACTGCATAGACTGTTGCTGGAAACTCATCGGACTCGGACGTCAGCAGTCTGGACTCTCAATGGAGGAAGATCTCACGTGGATGTGCTTGGGCAGGGGTTTGCAGCAGCTATGAATTTATGGCATGAGAAGGGTGTGTGTGTGTGTGTGTGTGTGTGTGTGTGTGTGTGTGTGTGTGTGTGTGTGTGTGTGTGTGTCAGTTTCTATATACTAGTGGCTAGACTCATGGTAGTGGGGTAGGGAATACCTCAGGCTTGAACCCTGTACCTTGTATGCAGGTGTTAAAGACATGAATTCCCTACCCACCACCATTTGTAAAAAAAAGTGCAGATTTTTGCCTCATATTTGATCTGATCTGTTCCTCATAATATCTGTGGTTTCTAAATGTTGCAATGTTTGATATTTGATGGTGCAGTAGTAGCATTGTTGCCTCACAGCTGCAAGTTTTTAGGTTTGATTCTTGGCTGGGGTGCCTTCTGTGTGGGGTCTACATCTTCTCCCTGTGTTTGTGTGAGTTTGCTTTTGTGTCCTCCCATGTTACAAAGACATGTCTGCATTATTTCTTCCTGGGCCTCTGCTGAAAATAGTTTTTTTGTTCCAAGTCAGACTGTCCTGATTAACAAATGTTAAATAAAATTGACATGCATTTGAATTTCAGACTTCAGGTTTCTGAATGTTTAATTCCTTACATATTTGATGGTGCAGTGGTAGCATTGTTGCCTCACAGCTATAAGTTTTCTGGTTTGATTCTTGGCTGGGGTGCCTTCTGTGTGGAGTCTGCATCTTATCCCTGTGTTTGTGTGGATTTGCTCTGGTGTCCTGCCATTTTACAAAGACATGTGTCTGCAGTATTTCTCCCTGGGCCTCTGCTGAAAATTGTTTTTGTTCCATCAGAAGTAAAATTGACAGGCATTTGAATTTCAGACTTCGTATTCTTCAGAAAATACATAGTAAAACAACCTAAGTTTATAAGATGAATATTTTAAATTTGTCCTTATTTTGGGACTGTATTATCCCATTATTGGCTTTGTCCAGGTTTTTTGTGCTAGGGTTGACAGCTATGGCAAGAACTGAATTCACTGAATATGTTTGAGTGCTTTATTCCCTCATTACTGGGTTTGTTCAGGTGTTTTGTACTAAGAGGTTGACAGCTATGGTGAGAACTGAATTCATTAAATGATAGCCATTTAAGATTCAGTCTTCCGCTCTTTCACAAAGCAGCTGATTTGGCATAGTGGTATGTTGCTCTGACTGTTTTGCACAGGGACCTTGGCAGTAAAATGTATGGTGGTAACACAGCAGTAACACAACATTTTCCTTCACAAAGCAGCTGATTTGGCATAGTGGTATGTTGCTCTGACTCTTTTGCACAGGGACCTTGGCAGTAAAATGTATGGTGGTAACACAGCATTTTATTCTAGCAACTTTCCAAGATTATACAAGCAATGTTTAATGTGTCCCTGGTTTTTGGGCTTTTGACCCCAATAAATTTGGCTTTTTCCAGATTTCTTGTGCTGCAAAGTTGAGATGCAGTTGAGTATTGAGTAGATTTTACAAGGAGCTGAGAGCTGCAGGGGAAGAGAAGATTAGTGCTGCTTATGCTAAGTCAGCTTGCATTGTTAATAGCACAACAGGTTGTGCACTTGCTTTTAATGCAGAAGATTGTTGGTTCTACTCCCACAAGGGGTGAATGCTGCCGTACTGAAAAAGTTAAGATACTAACTATGAGCCTGTTATCAGTTTGCCATCCATTTCCTATTGCAATATTACTAGCTTATCATTTTTAATGTAATATAGGCAATTTATTCCTCAGGGGCATCAGATACTTTATTTTTTTATGAAACTATGAAATATAAAGGTGTTTGCTAGCAGCAACCTCTTCATTAGTTACAGATTTATTTAATGTGGAATTATTTAGATGACTTTTTTACTTCTTCAGAGGTTGTGCATATTTACTGATAATGGTGGACTGTAGAATTGTGCATATTTACTGATAATGGTGGACTGTAGAATTGTGCATATTTACTGATAATGGTGGACTGTAGAAGTTTGAGTAGACTTTTATGATGGAAATGTTCTGAATTGGGCAGTTTTGTCATTATGGGTGCATGCATTTTGTTTCATTGTTTACTGGAAAGATGTTCTGATTTGGGCAGTTTTGTCATTATTGGTGCGTGTGTTTTGTTTCATAGTTTACTGGAAAAATGTTCAAAACAATAGGAAGGTGTATCAAAGTGCACATGTATGTTTCATATGCTAGGGGCCTATGATTTGAAAACAGCCCAGAATTAATCTTTATTTGCCACTGGTAAAATGTATTTTCTTTGAATGTGGGTTTCAATGCTGTTTCAATTAATGTGAGTTTCAACTTCAAGGGCAGAGAAGTTTTAATGCTGAGTTTGTTTAGCAGATGTCTTAGCGTTTGTGCTGTAAAATGCAAAATAAAACTTTCAAATGAAGTCCAAATCATCATAGAAGTAAATCAGTATGCACATTAGTGGTTATGGTAAATGGAGTGAAATAGCTAAGTAATGGATCATTGGAATGGCTGCAGGGGGAGGCTCCATTCGACCATAATTTTGTGAGGGGGAAGGGCAGCAAACTTAAAGACATCCCCAGCTGAACTATACCTCCCAACTGTCCAGATTTTCAAAGAATGAATAGATTTTTGCTTCTTATTTTTGGTTTGTTCCTCATAAAATTTGTGGTTTTCTGGCAAATCATTTAGGAATTAAGTCACTAAATAATGACACACTGAGTTTCAGACTTCATAACCTTCAGAAAAATGCATGCTAAAGTAAGACCTGTTGTTCTATCAACTGTCACAGTTTATACAAGAGCAATTTTTACTACTGTTTATATGTTCCCCCAGTATATTTGGCCTTGTACAGATTTATTGCATTAACAGGTTGAGAGGTACATGCAAATAAATTGCTTTATAGAATTAGGCATAGCCAAACCTCTCAACTGTCCCTGATTTTGGCTCAAAATGTTGCTCTTCCCCCTAATAATTCCTCTGCAAAATAGCAATTTTAGAAGAAAACATGGAGGGTTTACAATTAAGAAATAACTGTAATAATCAGAGTTATAGATTACTTTTATTTCAGAAATGCATGTAGACTCTGTTATTTTGTCAGCTGTCCAAGTTAGCAGTAGTAATATTAAAGTATCCCTTCTTTGACAGGTTCCCAGCTGTATTGTGTGGCTATTTTATATTTTTGCATCACATTTGTGGTCCATTTTTCATAAAATTGTGTTATTTTTGGCAAATTAGTGACAAATCATTAAAGACTGAAGTTAGAAAATAATGACATTTGAGTTTCAGATTTCATACCATTCAGAAAATTCATACTAATGCAAGACATATTCTATTATCTTTCTAAGTTTATAAGAGCAATATTTAAAAATTGTCCTTATTTTTGGGCATTTGTCCCACTTCTTTGTATGGCTTTGTCCAGATTTCTTGCTCTGAGGTTGAGAGGTATGTCAAATGTGTCAGGGCCATCACAGTCAGCCAGAGACATTTCAAATTGTGACATACTTGTTGCACCCCACTCCCCCATGTAGTGACTCTGGATGTGTCGAAGCAAAGCACGGAGTAGTTTGCAGTGTAAATGTGCAGAGTATCTCCCCCATCCAAGGTAGACACAGGTACTAGAGTGGCTTTTTATCTGTCCTTGATTTTTGCAGAATGGTCTGGTTTCTGTCATATTTTTTGTACTGTTGATTTATGCTTATTACTCAAAGTGTTTGTTGCTCTGTGTTTAAGTAGCAATACTTTAATGACCATCAGGTAAGCTTGGCTGAGATCGTAAGATGCAAGTAAGCTTTAATAAGCATACTGTTAAAGAATTGCCAACATTGAATGCCTTTCTGTTGTTGCCATGTAGAGAATACTTAACTAGATAATGTATAAGCCTTGGGTATTGAAATGCATATGATAGTATTTGTAAAAAAGGACAGGATTACATTATTTTAAGAAGCTCATTACACTTGGAGACTTCCAGTCATCTCTGCAAGCTTTACCCATAAACTAAACAGAATGCCAATCGTGTGGTCCATAAACTGTACAGTAATCATTTTAAGCAATGTATCTTGAGCTTATTTCTTGTTTGCTTTTTATTTTTTACTTTGATCATGTTTTCCCCATGAAACAAATTGACAGTTGTCAGGCAGCAGGTCTTATTTTGGATAAGAAACATTTTTACAAGTGGGGGCATCAGAGATTTCTACTTTCAGCATGTTACTTGGCACTTTAATAAAGCTGAATATAAATTATAATTAGAACTGCAGTGCAAGAAGTGGTTTGAGTTGAGTGCTGCTTGTTTTTCTTATACTTGACTTTGACTGACATTCCATTAATGTATTTAAAAAGTAATTTATTTTTTCATGCCTCACAACCTTTTTGTTTCCATCTAGATATTAAGTAAGCTGTCATGCAGCCAATGCATTGAAATATTTTTATTCTTCTACACTTCATTTTGTCTTGATTGGACTTTCATAATGATGGTTTGGCACCCAGGGCAGTGTATTTAGTTAGTTTTTGTGATTTTGAGCATAGTCCCTCCCCTTTCTAGTTGACCACACCCCTTCCCAATTGACTCCACCCATTCAGCTGTCTCCTGCAGCCCACCTTTGATTTCAAGTCACCAGCTGCCACTGGACTAACATGATTTATGTTAGAATGCATTTTCTGAAGGATATGAAGTCTAAAACTCAAATGTATGCCAATATTTAGTAACTTTAAACCTTAGCTCATTCTAGTGATTTGTCAAAAAATAATAATTTTTATGAGAAACAGGCCAAAAATATGGACATTCTGTGAAAATCTCTACAGTTGAGAGGTATGAATACATCCCTCTACATCCTTAGAAAGTAGATAGAACAACAGGTTTTGCATTAGTATGCATTTTCTGAAGGTTATAAACTTTAAAGCTGCTAACTGTAACTAGGGCATTTCATTCTCTCTCTTTCTCTCTCTCTCTCTCTCACACACACACACACACACACACACACACACACACACACACACACACACACACACACACACACACACACACACACACCTCAGCCTCTTAGTGCAAGAAATGTGGACAAAGCCTAAAATAAGTAGGGACAGATTATAAATATTGCTCTCATGAAAATTGCTAGAATAACATGATTTGTGTTAGTATGCATTTTTCTAAAGACTATGATGTCTAAAACTCAAATGTCTGCCATTATTTAGCAACTTCAATCCTTTCTAGGAGGAATATGGGGCAAAAATCTGGACATTCCATTAAAAACCTGGACAGCTTATGGGTATGTTACCTACCTCATATACATACATACATTTACAGGCACACACACACACACACACACACACACACACACACACACACACACACACACACACACACACACACACACACACACACACACACACACACCATACCTCTCAATCTCTTAGCACAAAAAATCTAGACAAAGCCTGTTATAATGTTGGGGACAAAGGTGCAAAACTAAGGGCACATTTAGAAAGTTGCTAGACTAACATGATTTATGTTAGAATGCATTTTCTGAAGGATATGAAGTCTAAAACTCAAATGTATGCCATTATTTAGTAACTTTAAACCTCAGCTCATTCCAGTGATTTGTCAAAAAAAAAAAGAATTTTTATGAGGAACAGACCAAAAATATGGACATTCTGTGAAAATCTGTACAGTTGACAGGTATGAATACATCCCTCTACATCCTTACAAAGTAGATAGAACAACACGTTTTGCATTAGTATGCATTTTCTGAAGGTTATAAACTTTAAAGCTGAAATGTCTGCCATTATTTTCTGACTTCAGTCCTCAATGATTTGCCAGAATAACACAATTTTATGAGAAACTAACTGAAAATATGAGGCAAAAATCTGGGTACTTGCGTATTAACGCAACCAGGACTTTGTCAACTAAGTACAAGCAGACATGTTTCTGTTGTCAAAGTACAACAACCTGGTTGGCTAATTCATTCTGCACAGCACATCTCCATCATCAAACTATGCAGGAGGATAAACCTAGGACTCAAACGGAGGATTACCACATTTGACAGATCTAGCACCATATGAACTGCTCTGTAACTTCACGCATTCATTTAATTAAATATTAACTCATGCAATAACTGTTCTGCAGTTACAAAACAAATGAAACCTAATTAATCATTAACACATTTCTGCTCTAAACTGTATAATGCATGACTACTATGCTCACAAGACTAGTGTGGTATGTTGTAAGCAACAAGCAACAAAGAATAGTGGGATACTGCATGCGCCCCATCCTAAACTAAGACTGGAACCAAAAGCTCATACGCTTGCACTTTCTGAGTACAGGCCAGAATGCGAAGAAATGCTAAGCTGTAGCATTCTGTATTATATCAATAATGTTCCTGACAAAACAGAGAACACACATTTCGAGTTCTCACTACTACATTGACCAGTAAATGTCACCATCAGTTAAGCTAGCAGCTGTAACTGTAGTGATGACAGAGGGCACGTTGCTTTACACAACACCCTGCGGGCTTCATCTTGTCATATGTACACTGTTCCTGATTATTCAATAACAGTAAAGAAATTCACAAGACCACATCATTACTTTGAAGTAAAAATCGTAAAATGTTAAGTGTAATGAATAGCAGTCCACTTGTACGTGGTTGACAAATATGGATAATTGTGAGGTATGAATTCCACCCCCCCTTACACACACTGCTACCTCACTCTTATTTACAAACACACACACACACACACACACACACACACACACACACACACACACACACACACACACACATATGCACCCTACTTACATCTTACCTACACGCATACACATCCCTTCCTACCAACTTCTTACATCCACACATCCCTACCTACCTATTTCTTACACACACACCTCTTAAACACTTAAACACACGCATACACACACCTACCTCTCACTTGTACATTTGTCTGCAGTCCAAATGACTTCTGGAATTCAACGTCCATGCAGGAAGATGAAGACATAAATCATTGGTTGCATAGACGCAGAAGACAAAAACAGGTGGCAAACACCTGTTGCATCTGTGTGACTTGATGAAAAGGGTGTTCTTAAAGAAGAACGCCCTTAAAAAAAAAAATATATATATATATATATATATATATATATATATATATATATATATATTTTTTTTTTTTTTAAATAAAATTAATCTCCCAGCCAGCCTGTTCCAGGGGGGGTGCAATTGCACCCCCTTGCACCTACCTTTGGGCACCCTTGTATACAGCTCTCACTAGAAATGCCCTGCTCCTACAATGCAGTATTTTGAGATTTAGAGACATGTTAGCCATGATGAGGTCCGGCCTCATTATCAGCTAATTTGTGTATCTCTGAATTGCACTTACTACCGAAACATGCAAATCAGCTGGTAAACTGCTATCATGTAAGTACTGGCATTCCTTCCAGTCTCTATCCCACATACAAAAGTATACAAAACAAAAAACACACGCACCACAGTCCCCATACTTATCCTTGACTTATCTGCCATCCCATGGTTCCCCCCACCCCCAACCCCCATAAAAGCTGAAGTGTCATTATGGCACGGGTTGTGTATGCCCCCCCACCCCCTGATCACCATAATAGTTTATGTGCCATTATGACAGTGCTGTAGTGTCTGTTGATTCCCCCACCCACTAATTTCCATACTAGTGTCACTGCCATTAAGGCACTTATGCATAATATATTCCTCTTGTCTAGTGGCTCCCTCATCCCCTTGATCCATGTACTGATAACAACACTATTCGGGCACTTATGTGTAATGTATCCCTGGTGTCTAGTGATTCTCCCCACCCCTCAATCCCCCATACTGATGCCAGTACCATTAAGGGACTTAAGTATATGGTATATCTGGGATTTAGTGATTCCCCCCACCTCTTGATCCCCATACAAGTCTGCTGCCATTAAGATAGTTAAGTATAAGTGTTTATGGTGGTTGCTCCCCCCACCCCTGAACTTTATACCACAGTTGTGGTAGGTAATTGAACATGGCTTTTTGGCTGTATTCACTTCCACGATGAGGTGGGGCTAGCCGTACTAATCTGCATCACATTGCTCGGCATGTAGATGCCTTCCAGGAAGTGGTTCTTGGAGAAACTACACATGGCTAATTAGCATATACCTCTCCCCAGACTGCCTCCTTAGCATTCAGCATATGCATGGAGCCAGCCCTACATGGTGCTGCATGCCTTAGTGCTAGAGCACCAGGCAGGACCATGTTAGGGCAGTTGCTGAATACCAAAAGGTTACCGTGACATATACACAAAGGTGTACACATTGCGGTAGCTTTATGAATGCAGCTCTACTATATATATATATATATATATATATATATATATATATATATATATATACTAAGAATTGTGCTGGTGAGAAACTAAGTAAATTAAGGTAACACAACTATTTGGGACAAGTGAAATAAGTAGAATTAGGAAAGAAGAATCCTAGAAGTGAAGAACATAAGTATAAGGAGAATAGATAAAGCATATGCAGAGAAAGGTTTTTTAATTAAAAGTGAACAAATGTGGTAAAGATGCAATCACATAATCTGCAAATGTTATTGTCTTACAATATAGACTAAGGTTTACACAACTACAAAATGTGCACACATCATGATAAACAAGTTCTTATCCTACATCTCTAAAGGAATGATGGATAACTTTTTCTTAAAGTATCACATCATCTGTGCTCTTGATTTATTCAGAAATAGCATTCCAGCAGGCTGTTGCTGCTTTTGAGAATGTGTTTTCTGTGTTAGATAGTCTAAGGCGGTCTAAATAGTGTCAAGGCATTAAAGTCTCTTAGAGAATAAGCTTTTTTTCTTTCAGTCTTATTTGGAGGTAGGGGACAATAACTTTTTGTAGCAATTTGAAGGTAAGATCCTTTAAATGCAGTTGGACTATTTACTGAAGTATGTCTTCAAGAGATATTTACTATCTGTTTTAGAGACTTGAGTGAGTGTGCCAGCTTTCCAGAGATCAGGCTACAAACCGCTCCATAAAGATGACTTATGATGTGCTGAAAATGCATGCTCATAAATGCATTGCATACCCTGACTAAATTGTGATATAACTCATCAAATTCAGGTGTTCCATTATTAGGGATGACTATCACCCATTGATTAACATGTTTTAGTGTTACACCCTTAAATGGGAATGAGAAAAAAATACACCTGATAATGGAGAAGTGGTCAGATCCATGGGATGGTGAGCAAAGGGAGTGGGTGAAAACATGGCAAAACAAGGTATGCAGGGTATAAGAAAGTGAGACCAGATTTTGGTTACAAATTTTGAGTAAGATAATAGGTCATGGTGATGGTCATGTTAGACTATTTAATTTTCCAGAATGTGCTTGTGTTGTTGTATAATGAAACATGCCATTTAATCAGATAACCAGCCTTGTCTTTTCCTGGTTAAGGCATTGCAGTGCTTTCTTAATGAACAATATTATGCCCATGAGACATGATACATGAAATATTTGCATGTACGCCAATCATGCATTCATTTCTGAATATGTATGCCGATTATGAATTGATGTTTGAATAACTTGGTGGATCTCAGTAGTCATTCATGGACTGGGCTGTCTCTTGATTTGCCTTGTCATTTTAGGATAGCACTTTTCTTGCAAAGGTAGCAGTATATATTATATAAAGGTTGATGCAATGCATCCTTGCTATCTATTCCTGTGATTTTACAGAGGAACAGATGTGAGCTGTAAGCTATAATAGTAAGCATATTCATAATCTCAAGAAATATTGCTCTTACCCTTGATACTAGAGGATCAGAAGATTGAGTTATATTCTCACACCTGGTAACTGGGTTCAATTTACAGTAGTAGTAATACTGCAGTACACCATAAAGGGGATGTGCTTGAATTCACAGTGTCATTCTGATAATGCATTAAACTAAGGAACTATCTGCCTAATTTGTTGGTAGCTCAGTTAGAGGTAAAATATCTCATGACACATTAAAAAGATTAGAAATATTTCATTAAATTATATATATATATATATATATATATATATATATATATATATATATATATATATATATATATATATATACATATATATATATATATATATATATTTAAAAAATAAACAGTTTTTACAAAACAACAATCTTATCAGGCAGTTTATTTTCATCCCCACCGTTTCTGCCATAGCCAAAATTATTTTTCAATGACATATCTAGTATCTCACTTCTTACTAAACAAATTCACAACTGTTTCCTTTCTAAATAAACCATAAACACAAAACAAAATTGCATCTGTTTTATAAATATTCTTTTTATTGACTAATGCATTCCATAAGCACCATATCATTCAAATTATGGAATATGCACCTCCTTACAAAAATGATACCAAAACCCATGAACTCTTTTACAATCTGAAAACATGTCAGACTGCTTCATCTATATAGCTCACATGACATTTTGTCCTTCTGAACATTTGTGGACTACAAAACCTTTAAATAACAATTTGTTTAATTACAATCTCCACAAAAAGTCAGGCCACCCATTCACATTAACAATGTGTTCTTTCCAAGGCAATTTGGCAGCGTCATAATAGCATTGCTGAGTGATTCACAGCATAGTTCCAATACTTGGACAGTAAAGTGAAAAAATGTATACTGTCTGATGGTGTACACAATTCACTTCTGTGGCAAGAGTAGGGCTATTAATTATTCATTGAGTAAATACTGTGTGTCTGTGTATGTGTGTGTGTGTGTGTGTGTGTGTGTGTGTGTGTGTGTGTGTGTGTGTGTGTGTGTGTGTGTGTGTGTGGGTATGTGTTTGTATGGACATGATTGAAACTATGTTGATTTCTGTGTGTGTGCATGTGTGTGTGTGTGTGTGTGTGTGTGTGTGTGTGTGTGTGTGTGTGTGTGTGTGATTGAAACTATGTTGATTTCTGTGTGTGTGCATGTGTGTGTGTGTATATCAGTGTATGCATGTTTGCATGCATGCCCTTGTGCATGTGTGTTTTTGAAGGTGCCTATGCCACTCTGTTGCATGGGTTAGTAGGGAGAGCACTAGTGTAGTTAGGTCTGACAGTGCAAAGCTTGAATCAGGGACTTGATAATGTACCATTAAAGAAACGTCACTCAGTGCAACTTTATCACATTACAGATTATAATAGCTACAGCACTGGGTACTGCAGCATTGCCCAAATAGCACAGGTAGTGATAGTTTTTTTCTGAATCCTGGGCCATTGATTTAAAGATACTAATTGATAGTTTGGTAACACATGCCAACAATTTATTAGATAATATTCAGCTAGAATGTTCTACTACCACAATTGTCTTTCTTGTGAAATATTACTCATATTCATCTTCCATATTGACCTATTCTCTTTACACCATTATCTGTCAGTGCTTCTTCCTTTTCTCCTTTTTCACATCCTTCCCAACATTTTTTATTTTATGTACAATAGCTCACTAATGAAACTATCTAAAATTTTAAAACTTTCAATACCCAAATAAATGCAATGATGCAAAAAAAAACAGATTAATACTAAACTTCCAATCTCCTTATTATATAAAATACCTCTTTTAAGGATGGTACATTTTGACCAACTAATAAATATCTTAAAATATCATATATATATTCACTTGCTCAGATTTCTCAGATATGGTAGTATATAGACTCCTCCCAAATATGTTAACTTCCCAAACATAATTCAGTATTTTGTATTACCATAAATCTCACCCTTTTCATATCTACCAAAACCTATTGCCAACACATTGAATTCAGATAAAGAAAAATATATTCTACCTAGCTGAAAATCGTCACCAATAGGCAATAATTTGCCATCTTGTTGTTTCCATCTTGCCTTATCTGATTTTTCTTGACATTTTTCAACAACTATGCTCTTAATCAAGATAAATGAGATACTAGTCCCCTGTTTTCTGCCTCTGTTCACCCATTATTCCCATCCAGCCATTTATTAATGACCAAACCAGATATTTCATGTATTGATTTACACATTCTCAATTTGTCTTATTTATCCTTTGTTGACTAGGATCAGAATAGTCCTACTAGGCTAGTAGCATCAAATCATGGGAGACCCAAAGTGGTATTTATAATACTAGGGGAAATTTGGCCACGGCATCAGGGAATTTCCCCTAATCATGATTGGTATTCTTGGAGCATTTCATGGGAGTACATGCGCAGATCCCATTACCAATACTGTGGTGCCTGGGAGGATGTTGCATGAGATGGAAAATGTAATGGAGGGAGCAGAGGTAAATGCCAGCTTAGTAACAGAAGTTTGGAATGCTGCAAACGATTGGTAAATGCTTTTCCAAAAAGAGTTATTTGTGAAGTTGGAGGAGTCAGCCAGAAAAGACTTTATCATTCCAACCCTTCAATCATGTTTTGGGATGATTTAGTAAAAGACTTAATCAGCCAGAGTGAGACAGAAAATGAAGTTTTGTGGGGAGATATCATGAAAAATACAGAATACAGACAGGGAGCAGAAACCATTTTAAAAGTGGACAGCACACAGGTAAAGAAAACATATGCTGAGACGGCTACAATCACCTATGGGGGACAGAAAGAAAAGAAAAGAAGAAAGAAGACACTTCAAAAAGAAAATACGTGGTGAAAGTACAAAGTAGAAGTCAGGAGTTGAACAGATAAGAGGTATGGGACACTATAATATTCCATTTGGGTGCGAAAACACATTTGACATTTTTTTTCAAGACTGCACAGGGCATGGAAAAGTTTTTGTGTGAGTATGAAAACAGACAGAATGATAATCCATGGAATGAGTATGTAGTTAAAACATTTCTAAAGAGATAAAGATAAAATACACAGATAGTTTTGAACAGAGGTGGCAATTGAAACTTTAACAGGACATTTAAAAAATATGTTAAGAGGTAATGGATATTTGAAAATTCTATGATAATAAGGGTTTATGGACTGGGATATGGGATTGTAATGTTGTATTAAAAAATGGAAATGGATAAAACTGACTCATTGCAACTATTATAATGTTGAATGAAATATTAGGGACAACCGAAAACATTTTTGTTTTGTTTTGTTTTGTGAGACAAGAGAGCAGGATATTTTGTGAACAACTGTGATAAAAGGAACTATTATATATGTGGGAAAATAGGGAATGATGCAATGGAATGTGAACTTGAATGTTACAAATGTAAAAAATGGGACATACATGGATGGAATATAAAGAATGAGAATGAAATAAATATTGAAAATAAGGGAAATGATAACGAACAACTTGAAACTGAAGTAGAAATAAAAACCGATGAAATTTTTGAAAAAGAAAATGGAGATAGAAAACGAAAAGAAGAAGATGAAATGAGAATAGAATCAGAAGTTAGTGATAAAGAAGATATAAGCTGTAGAGAGGTAAGAGGAAAAAAACTTTTTAGTAAAACAGTAAAAGATAGAAAAATAAAATTTAAAGGTATAAATATAAAAGAAAATATAAAATTTAATGGATGACAAATATTACTCTAAATATAAAATAAAAGAGAAAGTAGTACAAGAAGAAAATTATATACTTTAAATTAAGGAACAGAGAAAGAAACCATTTAAGAATTATCTCAGTTAATGTAAATAGTATGAAAAATGTAACAAGAAAGATGGGTATTTTAGAATGGTGTAATAAATCTGAAGTAGATATAATTGTCTAGTAAGATATAAGGTTTCTAACATATAAAGAAAGGTTACAGACAGAAAAAATATAGCAGAGAGAGATATTATGGAATATGGGAAATGAGCAGTGTTCAGGAATAGCAGTATTGTGCAGAAGAGTAGTGAAAGTCTTAGCTGTCATGTTCATAGAGCAGTACTGGGATAACTGTCCTTGTAGACCATTTTAAGCCTAGCCAATTACCCTATGTGAGAATCAAACCCTGCATGTTGTGTTTGTAAGGTGAATATTTTAACCATTATGCCAACCTCCCGCCCCAAACAGCAATTTTGCAATTGACATGATTCAAACCTATGAGGGGAAACCCCAGTGGATTTCTAGTCCATTGTTTTAAATACTTGACAATGAATGCCAACACCTGGTGGTGCTGCGGTAGAGTTGTCGCCTCACAGTAAGACGCTGTCTGGTTCTATTCTCAGCTAGAGCGTCTTCTGCGTGGACACATGCATGAATGGGCGTACCTTCGTTGAAGGTTGTGTGTCAGGGCTGGCAACTCGGCATGTAAAAATCAACTGCCAATCATTAGCGGACCGGAGTTCCGCTGTGGCGACCCCTAACCAGGAAAAGCCGAGTGACACAACAACAACAGTGAATGCCAACAATTCTAGATTTAAGATGGCAAGAAAATATTTATAGAATTATAGCTATTATGCTTAAGTTATATGTAAAGAAAGATATAACTTATTTCAAACGACATTAGACTATGTAGTAGTAAATATGAATATTATGATAACAGGAGATTTTTAACTGTGAGTTAATGGGGATTAAAAAAAGAGGAAAAATAATGTAAAAAAATTACAGAAGTTATGAAATGTGGGAAACAGGTAATATGGAATAGAAAATCATGGACATATAGATGAGGTACACTAAAATCTGAGACCAATTACTTTATAATATCAGATGGAGGATTCACTTCAGAATCTCAAAATTCTGAAACATTGAATTTCATAGTATCGATGTTTCAGAATATCAAAATTCCAAAACAAATAAAAAAAAAACCAGCAATTTAAATGTTTCTGCAGGGGAGGCAAGCCCCCCTGCCCCCCCAACTACTGAAATATTCCAATTCCGATATCGCACTAGAGCGAGGAAAAGGGAAATCTCCCATTCCCCGCTGTATGCAGATCTCCGTTCACAATGCCAAGATTCGGAAAGTTTGATCATATGGTCTCAGCCATATGAAATTCAATGTTTCAGGATTTCGGCATTGTAAAGAATTTGAAGAATTCAAAGAAAAGTAAAGAAAAGAAGAATTGTAAATTCCCAAGAAGGAATAAGTATAACAGAAGAAGTTATTGTAACAGGTTTTACAGATCACTTAGCAATAATAATGGAAATAAATGATAAAGGATATATTAAAATAGGAAAGAGTATAAAACGAATACATGAAAAAGAATGGAATGAGAAAGGAAAGAAATTAATTGTACAATTATGGAAGGCTCATGTCACTATGAAAGCATTTTATTGTAGTTGATCGGAATGGTGGATTACTTTTAAAAGGAAATATGAGTTTTTTCTATTGGCAGAATAAAATACAAAAATGAAGAAAAACATGATTATGTCAAAACATATAAAGACACATTTGAGAATTTACAGAAGAATGATAGAGAATACTATAAAAAGTGGGCGTTTATAAAAGAAATGAAAAAATCAAGGAATTATATAAACAAAGGCATTTTTACAAGGTAAAAGAAAGAGGTATGAGAAAATTTAAGTAAAATAGTGAAGCAGAATAGCAGCATAATGTCAGAAATAAAAGATAAAAAGGGAAATTTAAAGAAAATTCATCATTGGATTATGGAAATCATTGTAAGTTATGTGAAATATATGTTTAGAAAGAAAAAGAGAGACTATATAAGAACATGGAAAGTGAAAAAAATTCAAAACAAGTTAATAAGGAATTTCAGAAAGAGATTACTTTATATGAATTAGATAATGTGTTTAAAGAGTTAAGCATAGAATTTTCAGCTGGTCTGGTTAGAATTGGATTTTGAAATGTATAAAAATTTAGAAGAATGGCAAAAAAAGTATCATATATGTCTTTAATGAGTGGTTAAATGAAGGTTTAAATCATAAAGAACTACATACTAGAATATTAAAATTAATATGGAGAAAAGGAGAAAAAGAAGATATAGGTAATTGCTGACCAATAGTGTTAATTAATACAGATTATAAGATATTTATGAAAATAATATAGATGAGATTTGAGAATAAGATGAATACATAATAGAGGAAATTCTATATGGTATGAAAGGAAAAGCATGGCAAGAATTAATAGTAATTAAATAAATCATTGATGATAGCCTAAAAAGGAGAGAGGATATAAAAGCTATGGCAGGTAATATTAATAAAGAGTTTGATTCAATACAACATGACATACTGTGAGAAATAATGGATATGTACAATGTTAGCAACAAAATTAAACAACTGCTTATGACAGTGTATAACAATAATAAAGTAAGAGTTTTAGTGAATTAATGGTTAAGGAAAGAAATAGAAATGAGCAATGGTGTAAGACAAGGGTACCTATGAGTAACATAGCATTGTCTGCCATTTGGCTTACAGGATTAAGGAGCTGTTGATGAGATGTTGCCTGTGGTCCAGTCATGAAAGGTTTGACTCCCTCAGCCTCCATTGCCTAACTGTGTGACTTTGAGCAAATCATTTAACCAGACACTGCTCCCAGGCTGAGTCTGAAAAAGGTCCATGGATATCAGTGCTCTACCCCAGAAAACAAACATAAATAAATAAAATGTTATTTTCTCTAGTTACAAATATGGTAGCCAGTGAGGTTAACTGTAAAATGAAGGAAGCAAAATATATAATTCATACAGATGTTGAAATTCCAGTTTTGATGTCATATGCAGATGATATTATTTTAACAACTAAAAATCGGGACTGGATGAGAGAATATATATTTTATTTAGTTCATTGTTTGAAAGAAATAGTTACAAGTAAAGGAATCATTGATATAATAAAAATAGCAGGCATGAAATTCTCAATGAAAAAAATCTCTGTCTTAGGAATAACGTTTAATAAGTAAAGGAATCGAAAACAATGGGAAACACTATTAAAGTAATTGAAAGAAATTTGTTTTCTATGGAAGACTCATAGTTTAGCCTATAAGAAGAAAGTAAATTTGATTAAGTCAGTATTAATAGACAAAATAACATATTTATCAAGTGTTGTTATAATTCCAGTAATATATAAGATGCAATTGTTAGAATTTCTTTTCATTTTTAAGGGGTTCTAATAGAAGTACAGAAACCTGGTTGCAGCTATTTGTTCTTGTGGCTTGCCTTTTGCCAAGTTTTTTTTTCATTTATATGGGGTTCTAGATTAAATCCAGTTAAACAGGGAGTATTATATATATAAACAAAGAATGAAGAGGCCTAGGTATGTTAAATGCAGTAGTGTATGCTGCATCATTAAATTTGCATAAAATTTTGAAATGGATAAAAGAACAAAAATGAGAATTTAGTAACAAGATTATGTAAATATAAGCATGAAGAATTTTGGGAAACTATTAGAAAAAAATAAAAGAATGTTATGATGAAGAATAGAGAATTATCAACAAAAGATAAAAATGTGGAAAATAATAAATATTGATGAAGTAGAAGAAAGAAATACATGGTATAAAAATATTATGAGACAACATTATTGTTTTAATCCATGGGAAAATGTAACAGAGGAAAAGATTAAAGCAGTTAAATAAAGAAATTAATGGTGTAGTGATAAAGTTGACTGTCAAGATTTTTATGGTGATTGGGAATAAAAAATTATCAGTAAAAGCTAATAAGACATACAAAAAGAAAACTAAAAGAATGTTTTATTGTAGTGAAGATGAAACCACAAAACACATATTTTAAATATAAAGAGTAAAAAAACTGTGAGATAAATTATGTACAGAAATTTTTCTTAGAGATTTCAAGGGGAGTAATAGTATAAATATGGATATGATTGAATATGGGTATTATAAGACTAGAAGTAAAGAATCAAACTTGAATTTGGATAAAAAATATTTATTTATTTATTTATTTATTTGTAGTATGGGTATTACGGAATGAGTTAATTAATTATATTATCTTTAATGGGAAATGGATATTGTCAACAATGTTGAGAAAAATCAGATTTTGAGTATGGAAAAAGGAGTGGGGGGTTGAATTAATAAGTATGCATATAAGAACAGTAAACCATGTGTAGAAAAATGAGAATGAAATTATTCAAATAATTATATAATTTTGTAAATATGTACATATCTAAGAATGTAAAAAATTTAAATATGTAAATAATGTGATATGTAAAAAGATATAATTGAAGGACCTCTAGTCTTTCTGATAGGTGCCATGAGAGTTTTTTCATCCACCCAAGCTACCACAAACCCAAGCAGATGGAACCTCAGTTTAATGTCTCATTTGAAGGATGGATATCTACCAAAACATATTTTTTTTATTGTTGACTAATAGCAAATGCCTGCAAGATCTTCCAAAGCTGTCCCTCCATTTTTTATATCAAATAAGACTATCTCTTATTATTTCTTTTCTATCACTATCCCATGTACTTTCATTTTAACCAGGACCAATAATTATTTTAATTACTTTACTTGAATGACAAAATTTCTTATAGGAAATATTTTAAGGATTATTTGAAATTTTTTTGTACTTATGCAATCTTAATTGTCGAATCATGTTGTATTCTGTTAATGTGCTGTGAGTTTTTTCAATGTGAGGTGTGCTGTTCAAATTGTTACTTAAGTTGTAGCTGCAATATATATTACATTCTTTATTACTCCATTGAATCCACAGTTCAAAATTTTCATCAAAATGTTATAGTTGCAATTATATAAAATTAAATGTCCTCAATTTTTAATTGAGATTTCTGACCTTTCTTTGTCTAAATAAACATAATAAAACCTTGAATATTTTGCATGCAAATACCGAAATTTATCACTAATGTAGAACTTCCAGAAAACATATTTTCAATTTTCCTGACATTTTCTATCGAATACACAACTTTTGACATTTTTTCCAGATTAACTATTTACATTTACCTGATTAATATCTGTCAAACACTCTGTAGAAATACTTCTTTTCTAACTTGATTTTACTATAATTCTGACATTTTTGGAACTAGTCATTTAACTCCATCCCACTTTTTTCTTTGTACATTTCTCATATAAAATCTTCCACTGTTATCATACTCATTCTTATATAGCCTGTTTATCTCCATCAATCCTCTCTATTAATTCAATTTTACACTCACAAAATCTTTTTCCCCTAAATATGGTGACACTTCTTTTTACCTTTCAAAAAGTAATATTGTCTCCACAGAAAATATCTTATGCTACACTTATTTCCATGATAAATTTCATTTTTCCTTTTTAAACATTCTAAACCATTCTATCCTAATAAAGTATCATAGTCAGTTGCTTATATTATACAATCCTGCTTTTGTTTAAGATTGCTTTCCCTTTCTATCACAATACTTTTACATTTATTTTTCAGTGTTTAATGACTACATTTTCCATGATTCATAAAAAGCCTGATACCTACATAGCATGCCACAACTGTTGAGTACCTTCTAATATTTCAGTGTACACTGACTACAGTGGCCATTTAAGTGTTTTTAACCATTTCCTATGTTTATAATATCTTCATTTGCACTAAGAATTGTCATATGGCAAAATGGCCTTTGAAGGCAGTAAATTTCTTCTGAACAGCTATTTCATTCACTCCTAATAAGAACAAAATGTTGTTGTGTCTTTCGGCTTTTCCTGGTTAGGGGTCGCCACAACAGAACTCCGGTCCGCTAATGATTGGCAGTTGATTTTTACATGCTGAGTTGCCAGCCCTAATGCACAACCTTCAATGAAGGTACGCTCATTCATGCATGTCTCCATGCAGAAGACGCTCTAGCTGAGAATCGAACAGGACAACGTCATACTGTGAGGTGACAGCACTACCACTGCACCAACACCGCGGATCTAATAAGAACAAAATATGATTATGTTAATTAGGTTCATAGGTTGATACTAGGCTATCTGCCCTAGGGCATTATAAGACTAGCCAGAGTCTGTTTGGCTTTCGCCACCCTTTTAGATTAGTTGACTGTGCCTCTGTATAGTAGGTCACAGATGATAGCCGTTTTAAGGTTAGTTTACTGTGCCTCTGTCTAGTAGGGACACAGAAGAGATCCCAGGGGTAAACCTACGATCTCCCATCCACTCATCAAGATTTCTCTTGAAGAGGGTCATTGAGGGGCTCTGCCTAACATGGATTGGAATTTTGTTCCAGAGTGAGGGGAGCCTCTGGGATATGAATCTGTCCCTCCAGCATGTCCTATTTATTTCTGTGCTGAGGTTTAAGTCCCTGGAGTGTGTAGCTCTAAGGAATTTGGATTTCCTGAGGTGGAGCATGTCCATTAATTCTGGGTTGGGCATGGCTTTATATGTCAGGCACAGATCGTCTCTGAGTAGGCAGTAAGCAACTGAGTAGAGCTGGAGTTTCTTTAGCCTAACTGTGTAGGGCATCTGTTTGAGTCCCTTGATCCTCTTGTTGAGGTACTTTTGGGGTCTTTCCAGTTGCTGCAGGTGTCGGGTAAGGTACATCCCAAATGGGGCATTGTATTCAATTATGGGCCTGATGAGTGATGAGTTGAGGGGCACAATGACCTCTCTTGATCTAGATGTGAACCCTTTCATGATAAGGTGGGCTATATAGAAGGTCTTTCTAACCACTTTGGCAATGTGATTGTCAAAGGAGAGATTGCTGTCTACTTGGGTCCCCAAATCCCTAATTACTTCTTCCGTACTTAATGGATTACCACCTATGTGGTAATTTGTGGGCACTTTGTTTTTCCCAAAGGGGATGACTATGCACTTTTCGGCATTTAGGTTTAGGCCATGGCTCTGGCACCAGTTATCCGTCTCTGTGAGACCCTTTTGGAGGATGCTTGTGTCAGTCAGTGAGTCGATTATGGCACCCAGTTTGCAGTCATCTGCGAACTTGGTCAGCCATAGTCCTCCCGTGTTAGCCTGTACCTCAGAGAAATACATATCGAAAAAGAGAGATCCCAGGACTGAGCCTTGTGGGATGCCACTTGTAACTGGTTTAGAGTCTGACATGGCACCTGCAATTCTGACCATGTGGGTTCTATCCCTGAGCCAGTTTGCAACTCATCTTGTGACATAGGGGTTGATATTTAAGTTGGTGAGCTTATTTATGATGCCTGAGTGGGGTATTGTGTCAAAGGCTTTTGCGAGGTCCAGGTAGGCTGTGTGGACTACCTTCCCTTCATCTATGGCCTTGGTGACTATTTCAAAGAAGTAAACCAGGTTCAAGAGGCAAGATCTTCCCTTAACAAAGCTGAATTGGGTAGGATCCAGTGTTTGGAGGTTCCCAATGTCTTTGTTTATGAGTTCCATGATTATACGCACCATAGCTTTGCAGACCAGGCTAGTCAGGCTTATACAGCGATAGTTTCCAGGGTCCGTTGTGGCACCACCTTTGTGGAGTGGGACCACTGTTGCTATATGCCATTCTTTGGGTACATATCCTGTAGTAAGGCTGAGATTGAACAGTGACTTTATGTGAGGGTTCAGTTCTTCTTGGAGCTCATGCAAGACGCAGCCCGGGACACCTTCCAGTCCCATTGATGCTGTGTTTTTTGCTTTGGAGAGGGCAGCTCTCACCTGTGTATCTGTGATGTCAGGGAGGCTACACTCTGTTGGGATAGACATTTGCTCTTTTGGGGGGGAAGGGGAGGAGAAGTTTGCACCGAACCTGTCTGCCAGGATGTTGGCAATGTCTGTGGGTTCAGTGTATTTATTGTCATTTTGCACTAACTCAGAGCATATCTGGGAGTTGCCACCCATGTTCCTGACATAACTAAAGAAGGTCTTGTGATTATCTTTATCTATATAACCTTTTATATATGTAAATTGTCCATCAGTAACTATCCAAAAGCATTATATCTTTCAGAAAATTAAAAAATTGAGTTTCTTTTCTTATTATTTTCTTGCATTGTGTTGAAGTCTTCTATCATAGCGATGTCCATATTTACTACTACAAAATACTTAAAACATTCAGACACATTTACTATATTTATAACATTTCATAGAGCATACTGTAGATTTAGACTATTTTTATTGAGTCTGTTAATATCTGTTGATTAAGCTGCCTGTATTACCCACAGTCTTATGTAAAATACGTTTTTTTTTTGTTTACTAACAGCACTACTCCAGAGCAGTAGTCTGACCAAAAGACCATAAAGCATTATTACTCCATAATTTCTGGAATTCTTTTCTTTAAAAGAAAAATACCTAACACTAAATGAACATACAAGCTCTTCATCAACCTGATGGCACCATTTGAAAACTAATCTACACAGTTCATGTTTTATTCTGGTAACATGTACTGCAAAAACACTAAGATTAACCATTTCATTTCTATGATCTTCTAAGTGTGTAAGTACTGTACCATGTAACTTTCTTTTATGTTGACTGACATTTTTTTCCTTTCAATATTTCCTTCACCCAAATTATTAAATTTGCTTACATTAAAAACATTATACAGTTTTACATTTATATTATCTCTTTCGCCACTCTTGCTGATCTTTAGAAATTGTTAATACATTTGGTATAATATCACTAGATGTGTACCTCGTCTACTGCACCATTATAGTCCCTGTTGTCCTTGGTCTCCTAAATCTCCAGAAGTCTAATATCTTAGCAAACACCAGAATGAGACATATGAGACTGAAATCTTCAAAAATCAGATAAAGAAAATGAGATGGAGGTATAAATTCATAATGTAGCACCTCCACCATTTCTGGAATAAGCATTCCCTGGAGGTTAAACAGTCTGATACATTAACATTCTTCAAAGAGAACCTGGGTGATGGATAGGTACTCTGACATTTATATGTTTCCCCTATCCATAATGATCAGAGATGCTAAACTGGGGCTGAATTTGTAGTTACACAAACATTCTTACAAATTACATTTGACTAGAGTAAGTGAAGTATTTTGCTTTATGTGGAGTGGAACATAATTCCATAGAAGCAGTATTCTCTGTGATATAAACCTATCCTTCCAACATATTTTATTTATTTTGTAAAAGAGACTGAGATCTTTGAGCAGGTATTTATGATACCACTGGACTTTTGAATCTTTAATATGTCTGTCAGAACGGGGTTTGTTGATGCTTGATATGCAAGGCAGAGGTCACCTCTCAGTAGCCTGTATGATACTGAGAAGAGGGATACATACATACATAAATACATGCACACATACATACATACATACAAATATTTCAAGCACAGACATTAATGCCATTCTAGCCTGCCAATATACTAAAACACTTGTTCCCATAATCAGTGTCCAGTCTGTTCTTAAAAATATTTAAAGTAGTACTTGCTTTAATGTCATTTGGTAGTCTGTCCCATGCATCAGCTGATTTCACAGAAAACCAATTAATACACTTCTCATTCCTATAGAATCTTCTACATAGGTTGTCTGATGATTCTCAAATTATTTTTGCTAACTCCAAACATCCCCAGAGATAGTTGTCTCTAAATTCCCAGTATACCTCAATAAGAACTCCTCTTAGATATCTGTAAGAGACATTGTACAAGTTCAGATATTTTAGTCGTCTTTCATAATAACTTACATTTTCACATCCATGGATGCCCTTGGTATATTTCTGCTGTACTCTTTCCAGTTTACTCATGCTTGTTTTCTTATAAGGTTTCCATATTGTTATTCCACACTCAAGTTTGGGTCTAATATAGCTAACAAACAATGAATTCATCATTTCTGATTTCCTAGACTTTATAAATCTTTTTATACAACCAGTAGTTGTATAACTGTCATTAATCAATTGGTTGATATGATTAGAAAAACTCAAAGCTGCATCTACCCATATACCCAGGTCCTTAAATGAATCTACAGTTTCAGTCACCGTGTGCTGTACTAAATATTCACCTTTCAATTTATGTCTCCCACATCTCATATGTATATGCTTAGTTTTGATGTATTTTATCAGCATATTATTCTCGTGTGTCCAAGTGGTCAGTTTTGTCAAGCTCTTTTGCAGACACGCTTTATCTGTAACACATGTAATCAGTTTACCCAGTTTCAGGTCATCTGCATATAGACTATAGAACACCTCAGATGAAAAGGTTCAGTCTGAAAGATGCAATCTAAACAAGTAAGGGCCTAGGACAGAGCTCAGTGGGACACCCTGACTGTAACCAAGAATTTCACCTGTTCAATTTTTTGTTGTTGTTGTGTCTTTCGGCTTTTCCCAGTTAGGGGGTCGCCACAGCGGAACTCCAGTCCGCTAATGAGTGGCAGTAGATTTTTACGTGCCGAGTTGCCGGCCCTTCAACGAAGGTATGCCCATTCACGCATGTCTCCACACAGAAGACGCTCTAGCTGAGAATCGAACAGGACAACGTCTTACTGTGAGTTGACAACGCTACAGCAGCACCACCACCTCAGTTAATTGCTGTATGAAATTTACCATGTCCTATCTGTAAGCCATGCAGCTATCCATCTTATCAAGAGTACTTCGATACCTAGTTGTTAAGGCAGTGAGATGGACAGACTGCATTGTGTTTACAATTTAGGCCCTTGATTTTTAGTGAAAACACACTGTGGTCATTCAGGTTGTGACAAGTGTTTGAACAAGTCCATACCAAAAGGGGCATTATACTCAATAATTCAGTCTAATTGAAGATTAGTTCATTTTACTTTGAAGTAAAAAAATTCTTAGCAAATCCATAAGATTCAAAAGTCACATCACAAAACATTTTGAACCTAAATGAAGTAAAGCTTAAATACCTTGAACGCTGAACTCTAAAGGGGTTTAACAGCAAAATTCATACATTTTAATTATTTTGTCATTCTTGTTTCTAGAAGAACAATTTGTCACAAATTGAAAGTTAATTCTCTTACTACTGACATCTTTGTGCTCCTATAGAATGTAGCAAAAAAATTCAGATGACCACCATGGCTTAAAACAGGTTTATTTAGACAAGCGCTTTCACATAGAACAAGCCACGCTTTCTCAAGTCTTCAGTAAAACAGTAAAAATCCCTGCATATTTTATATTGAAAGCACATTAAATTAATTAAATACATCATTAAAAATAAGTCCAACCCTTAAGATACATCAATTAAGTCTTCAGCTAGTATTACATCTTATTTAAATGAACAAGCTTTCAGCTTAGGTTTAATGCAGACATAGTTGTTCAGTCCAAGGTATACATGAGCTTGCAGCTTTAATATCCACTTTAATTCAATTCTTTCAATTAAGTTGTTTAAGTTACCCTCTCTCTTGTCATTATTTACATTTTGTAAGACTCTAAACTTAAAATGATGTGAAGGGAACTCCATTATATGCTTAGCTAAACCATTTAATTTGTTCTTATTTTTTACATCATACATATGCTGATAGATTCTGTCTCTGAGTCTTTTCTGTGTCTTCCCTATATAGAAACATGCACATGCATTGCACTCTGCCATATATATTAAGCTAGTTGTTCTACAAGTAGCGTAGAATCTAGGCTGAAATATGAAGGACAAAACAGGGTGTTTAAATTCTTGTACAGAAGAAACATATTGACACATTTTACACTTATTGCAAGGATATGTTTTAAGCTTCAGTGGGGACACGTTCTTTAGCCAATCATTACAAAGTAAATGTTTTAAATTGCTATTGTTCTTATATGCAAAACTGGGCACTCTACCTATAAGATTTTCTGTTTCCTTATCAGTTATCAGGAAGTGCCAGTTATTCTTAATTATATTACAAACCTTGCTAGTATCACAAAACATACTTTTTCATTGTGCTTAAAATTCCTTTTTACAGTTACAGTCTTAATGGAGTACCCTTCACATAATTTTAAGTTTAGAGTTTTACAAAATGTTAATAATGACAAGAGAGAGGGCAACTTAAACAACTTAATTGAAATAATTGAATAAAAGTGGCTATTAAAGCTGCAAGCTCATGTATACCTTGGACTGAACAACTATGTCTGCATTAAAGGTAAGCTGGAAGCTCGCTCACTTAAATAAGATGTAATACTAGCTGAAGACTTAATTGATGTACCTTAAGGGTTGGATTTATTTTTAATGATGTATTTAATTAATTAATTTAATGTGCTTTTGATATAAAATTTGCAGGGATTTTTACTGTTTTACTGAAGACTTGAGAAAGCGTGGATTGTTCTCTGTGAAAGCACTTGTCTAAATAAACCTGTTTTAAGCCGTAGTGGTCATCTGAATTTTTTTGCTACATTGACTTTTCATTTTTGGATGATCTTTGGACTACTGCTGGTAATTTGTTTTTGTGCTCCTGTAGAATATGTTCTCACTGTCTCATTTTGCAGTAGTACAGTCTGTAACATACTTTTTTATTTAAAAGTTCAGATACATACCTATCTGTCTATATGAAAGACAAAGGTAACATTATATAATACAGAAAACGGGGATAAAGATACACATAAGGAATATAAGGCAACAATAAAAGGAGAAAAAATAAAGACAATTGGAAGGAAAGTGAGAAAAGAAAGAAAGAAAAAAAGCACAGTGAATATTTAGTCTATTTTTCAGGCTGAATACTTTATTTTATTTGACTGGGCTAGTCCCACTGTGCTAATAGCCTCTAGTCAGGGGAGACCTGAGATGGTATTTACACTACTAAGGGAAATTTGACCAGGTCATTAGAGAACTCCCCCTACTCTTTCAGTTTCTGGTCTAGGCTGCTGATAGCCGTAGGGTAGCTACAGCATAGAGCGGAAGGAATCTGTTGACGGTATGAGCATTTTGGATGTTGCTTATTTGTCACCTGGTGGTTTGGAGGATGCTAAATTAAAATCAATGCTCAATGAAGTTAACCCTATGGATGGCGATGCTGAGTCATGGAGTCAAATTATGACTCATTTAGACGATAAGGAAGTGACTAAGTCAGAATTGTCCTTGGCTACTATTTCTACTTCTTCTGCTGTTGAGACTTCTATTTGACATGCACCTGAAATTGATTAGGTTTGTGTTTCTGCTTCTTCATGGCATCAACAAACATATGCCGGTATAGTTAACATATGCCGGTATAATTAACATATGCCGGTATAGTTAACATATGCCGGTATAGTTAACATATGCCGGTATAGTTAACATATGCCGGTATAGTTAACATATGCCAGTATAGTTAACATATGCCGGTATAGTTAAGAATCGTATTGCTCTTTCTTCTCCATCACTTTCTAAAGTAAATAAGTGGCTGGTAATTTGTATATCTTCTAAAACGGACTCTGTTATTAACTGTTATGAGGTTTGGGATAACGCGATCATGCCTTCAGGTATAAAACTAGCTGCTGTACATGCTTTCATATATGTTGAAAAAGATTCATATTATGATTTAACTTTAGAAAATTCAGTTGTTGCAGAGCATTTCCTTAAACAGTGAAATTTTTAAAAAAATGTATTCTCCATAAAAGGATTATGACTGTGGGGTTAAGTCGTTCTCTTAATAAGAAGATATTTCATCAGTTTAGAACTATTGTTGATGAAATTGATTTAAAAGTTTACTTTTGTTCAAGTTGTGCTGTGGTTCATGATATAGTTAAACGCTTTGATAATAGATGTGTAGACGGGTGGGTGGGATGTTCTGGACACTTTACATAATGAAGGGGGTATTATTTAGTATGTTCCTAGTGTTGTCATGCTCAATAGATATAAAACATGTGCCATATAAAGGTCAACCAAAAACGCGTTTCTTTTGTGGCTTTTTACATTATTTATTTAACAATTGTGACAAATGAAAGTGTCAACAAAGTGATGAGCATGGACATTCCATTCATAACTGTGAGAAGTTCTGCAGGAAATGTAAAAAAGCAGGCATTTTTTGTTTGATTGCTCCCAGATCTTGGTTATTGAGGCACATGGAAAGACTTCTGTTTTGCAGGTTACTGTGGGCGCTACGACTGTTTCTGATGAGACTATTGTGGATGTACCTCTAACTGCAGAAGTGACAACTGATGTAGATGACTCTGATTATGTGGACAACAGGGCTGATAGTGTTGTTACTGATGCTTTAGATACTCGATCTTAGCAATGGTGTTACTTCTCCTACTACTACAAGTTCATGAGTAAAGAGGAAAAAAGTAAGAAAGGTTTTTAAAAAAAATGTCTATAAAAAGGAAGTGTTGACCTCAGTTTGTGTTGTTTGAATGTTAACAGCATTATAAGTAAAAAGCATTAATTCTAAGTTATACATTATTATAATAGTATTAGTGTAGATGTTTTCTGTTTATTAGATATTCATATATTAACTTTTATTCAATGTCATCAAGTTCAGAATTATTCGAATGCACATATACTTTGGTCTTTGGGTACAGACATTTGTACTACCAATGCTTTAATATATACAACTATTAGATTTTGTTGTTGTTGTGCCAGACAGGGTTACAGTCTATGACTTTAAAATTAATTTGCATTTTTTTCAATTTATTTGCATGTATGCTCCTACCAATATGAAGTAGAGAGAACAGCTTTTTGAAAAGCTAAAGTGTTATGTGACTATTAATTTTTCTATTTGCTTCTGGGGGATATTAATTGTCACTTACAAAGAAGTTCTGCTACAATAGGTAGTAGGGGTCAGGTTTTTTCCAAATGGTGTGTGTGTGTGTGTGTGTGTGTGTGTGTGTGTGTGTGTGTGTGTGTGTGTGTGTGTGTATATATATATATATATATATATATATATATATATATATATACATATATATATATATATATATATATATATATATATATATATAACAGCTAAAAAATATCTAAACACCAAATACTGATGTCTCTAACTTCAACACAAAAACAGCAAAACATAAAAACTTGACTCTGATCTGTGCATGCTACAAGACATAACATCGGAGCATGCAACTAAAAACAATGTTATTTTACAATGGGACAAGCCCACCTGTGCTCACACATCCCCTGTTGTTTACATATTCAAACTCCAACATCAGATAATACTGGGGAAAGGGCATATTTTCTATCCTTGGTAATACAACAATCTCACACAAATTTTAATCAGCTGTTTTGTTGGCCAATGTGGTCAGCAAAACAGCTGTCAACTATATATATATATATATATATATATATATATATATATATATATATATATATATATATATATATATATATATATATGTATGTATATATATATATATATATATATATATATATATATATATATATATATATATTGGCAAGCTAGAACTCCTAATTGGGCAAATTAAAGTAATACCAGGGGTGTTATTTCTGCATAAGGCCCTCTGAAAACATAATTCTTCTCAGGAAATTCACACTGAGATTTCACTAAAGCAGCCACACAGAATCCTCACAGAAACACTTGAAAACCATCTTGAAAAGAAATTTAGCACAGAAAACAATCAAATACAGAAATACTACAAAAAAGTAATTCAGTAAAAAAAATCAGAAGCACACTCCAACTCAAGTCATTACTAAATCTGCATAACATATATAAAAAAATGAAATGTATGGGTCCCCTCAAATTATCTATAGTAAGCTTGCCATATCTATCTATCTAGATATATATATATATATATATATATATATATATATATATATATATATATATATATGCATTTAAATATGTCAATGGTCTTTGGATCATGAACTTAAGAAGTGCTACACTCAGTTTAGGTTCACTGACAGGATGCGACTTGGAAGTGGATGACATGATTGTACGGAGGAGGCTGGACATCTTATGTATCCAGGAGATGAGATGGAAGGGTATTGCAGAAAAGCCACGTGGCTTAGGATCCAGAGTCTACTACTCAGGCAGAGGACAGGCTAGAAATGGTGTGAAAATTGTGGTGATGGAGAGTCTTCAGAAGACAATGAGGCATGTCATCAGAATTAGTGATAAACTCATGGCAATCAGACTTCTGTGTAATGATAGGATGGTATTCATTATCTCAGGCTATGCCCCACAGCAGGGCTGTGATACTGAAGAAAAATGTGCATTTGGGCAGCAGTTGCAGGACCTGCTAGATAAAGCAGGACAGCATAAACTGGTAATGGGTAACCTGAATGCACATACTGGGACAGACAGAACAGGATATAAGGACAGCCTAAGTAGACATGGGTGAGGCTACAGGAATAAAGAAGAAGAGGCTATTTTTGACTTCTGTCTGGCAAATGGCTTGATGATGGGCAACACATGGTTGAGCAAAAGGACAGTCACAAGATCACATACAAGAGTGGCCAACATGCTACTCAGGTAGACTTCCTCCTCGTAAGGAAAGGGCACTGAGGTAGAATCAGTGATTGCAAGGTCATGTCCAGTGAAACAGTCGGCCCACAACATAAACCACTGGTTGACACAATCAATTGCAATCACTGGTCAGAAACGACTCTAAGATCAACAGAAATTAGACTGAAGACCTGACAGTTGACTGGAGAGAAAGTAGAAGAGTTCAAGGAAACATCCAGGGCTGTAACACCTCAAGAATAAGGGGAAAAAGGTGGAGCTGAAGAAGAATGGCAGTGCTTTAAAACAGCATGTGCTGTGAGGACTGTAGAAGAGATAGTGGCTGAGCCAGGTATGGAAATAAGGTACATAAGAAAAGCTTGTGGTGGAATACAGAAGTCCAGGATGACATCAAAAGAAAGAAGAAGTGCAGGAAAAAGTGGGAGATAGAAAATATATACCATGCTAGCTAGGAAGGAATACTGGTTGATTAACAAAAAGAATAAGAGAGGAGTTGCAATAGCAAAGAACAAGGCATCAGAGGCACTTCACAAGCTTCTAAAAAGTGACTCAGCAGATGGCAGAAAGAATCTCTATCAGGATGCAAGGCAAAGACAGAAAGTTAAAGAATTTAATCAGGCACCCTTCATTAGGAATGCTCACAGCAACCTGCTCACTAGTCCACAGGACATCAAAAGCAGATGGAGGAATACTTCCAGCAGCTTCTGAATAAAGAAAACCCCACAGAATCTGTACTGCCCGAGACACAGACTACAATGATAATGAAGTAAGAAAAGGACAGTAGCGTAGCCAGAGTGGGATGAGAGGGAAACAGCCATGGGTGCAAAATGTTGGGGGGAGGGGTTATCAGAAGATCTGATTGCACTTTAATGTAATGCCAGCTTTTAAAAGCCGGTATTGCATTTGAGGTTTAAAAGTAAACATTTGTGACTTAAACCCAAGTACTGTAGCTCTCCATGCAGGCAGGGTATAAACTGCAGCAACTGTTTGCTACATTTGTAGTAAGCAATTTGCTATAGTTTAAAAATAATTTCTTTTTAAACTGAAACATGAGCACTGAAGCGTTCTGTGAAGGCAGGTATAAACTGTAGCAACTTGTAAATGGTTTGCTACAGTTTAAAAATATTTTTTTTAATAAAATATGTTAAAGAAGGGATGGGAGCAGGACACAGAAACAGGACCTGGATGGCTGGGGCTGGAGGGAGGAGCAGGGCATGTCATGCATCTGGCCACCTGGTTGGTATGCCAGTAGAAGGAGCATCCACTTTTATTTTTTTTTTAATGGGGGAAAGTGCATAGATCTTACTGTAATAAGCCGATCGCTTACAGCTTATTATAGTGAAGTGCTTTTTTTTTTGCTCTCCACTTGAAGAGCTGAGGCATCGTGTTAGTTGCTTTCGCTTGTCACATGTATTCAAAAGAGATGATAAAGTGGTGTATGGGTTCAGGATATTTATTGTGCATAAACATTGTCAGGAACTGTAATTAGAACATGTATTTAAGCTAACTGATTCACTTATTACTTCAAACACACTCCCATGTGCATCTCCATTCATCACTGTATTCACTCTGGCTGACTGTACAAAATGACTCTGCACTTGCAAGTGCTCAGTAAATTTATACACATGCTGAGTACTGCGGTGGCTGGTAAAGTACAACATGCACAATGATCTATATCCTCCCTCTTAATGAAAGAAAAACAATTTTTCCAAGATCAGTACATCAGTGACATTTCAACAACACAATGATCTCAAGTCTAAGCCTTCAAATATTTTAGATTCGGCCTACAAACTCTCCTGGCTCTGGATATATAGAAGTTCTATTGAGACTTCACAGGATAAACTTTCCTTGTGGAATTGTCTGATATGGGAACAGCTGAAGACACTGCTAAAGTATTTAAAGGAGTAGAAGACACAGAAGGTATGCTGTCCTCTAAAACTGGAACAGGAACAGATGTGGATACATTCATAGGAATAGAGTCATTGGCACAGGCAATTTGCTGCATCATAGGTTCAGTGACAGGTAATATGTGTCTTCCGTTACGTCTGAATTCCATTCCTACTGACTGAATGATATACGATCTTGGTTCTTCACACATATTTTTGATAATGTCCACTCAGTCATATTCTCTGGTTGTTTGCATCCTTATGATCTCTTCTTGTATTAATGGTCAAAGAGGTTTGCTAGATTTACCGTAGTACAACTTTTGTGACTGGTGCTTTTTCAAAAGTTGAGTCTTGACCAGTCTGTTGTTCTTAGCATTTGGAATCAAGAGTAGTTTACTGATTGGCAAGGTTGTTCTTGTCTGTCTAGACTTTAATATCTGAGCATATGAACCAAGCAAGTTATCTTGGGGAATGTTTCTGAGATTAAGAAGGTTAAGAAAAACATCGGTACCCTCTCTCTTGGATTTCTGTAACAAACATTTCACACTTTGAACTGCACGGTCAGCTAATCCATTGGACTGTGGATACTTAGGACTACTAGTAACATGGATAAAGTCCCAAACCTCAGCAAAATTCTTGAACTGTTAACTTGTAAACTGTGTATCATTGTCAGATACTTTTTGTTTGGATTACCATGTACATAAAAGATGTCTCTTCAATTTTGTGATGACAGTTCTAGATGTTAAGTTAGGAATAAGGTCAATTTTGAACCAATTCAAGTAATGGTTCATAGGTTCATAGGTAGGTACTAAGCTATCCATCCTAGGGCCCATACAAGCCTAGCCAAAAAATGTACCCTGGCTTTCGCCACCCAAGAAAATTTTTTTCCTGTGCCCCTGTCGAGCAGAGCCACAGAAGTGATCCCCGGGGTGAATTTCCCATTTCCCATCCAATCATCAAGATTTTTCTTGAAGAGTGCTAATGAGGAGCTCTGTTTGACATAGATAGGTAGTCTGTTCCAGAGTATGGGAAGTCTCTGGGACAGGAATCTATCCCTCCAGCATGTTCTGTTCATTGTGGTGACAAGGTTTAGGTCCCTAGAGCATGTTGCTCGGAGGGATTGGGATTTCTTTAAGTGGAGCATGTCCAACAGCTCTGGGTTTGACATAGCTTTCTATGTTAGGCAGAGATCGCCCCTGAATAGGCGATATGCGATGGAGTAAAGCTGTAGTTTTTGAGACGGTCTGCATAGGGCATCTGTTTGAGGCCAGTAATCCTCTTTGTGAGGTATTTCTGTGGTCTTTCCAGTTGTTGTAGATGTCTTGTGACGTACATACCAAAAGGTGCGTTGTACTCTATAATGGGTCTAATGAGTGATGAGTAGAGGAGAACAATGACCTCTCTTTTTTCTGGATGAGAATCCTTTTGTGATGAGATGAGCCACATAGAAGGATTTCCTGACCACTGTAGCGATGCGATTATCAAAGGAGAGACTACGGTCCAACTGTGTCCCAAGGTCTCATCACATTTTTGGTATTAAAAGTAGACCACCAGCTATGTGGTAGTTCATGGGTACAGAGTGTGTACCAAAGGGGATGACAATACACTTTTTGGCATTGAGCTTCAGGCCATGGCTTTGACACCAGGTATCTGTCTCAGTGAGGCTCTTTTGTAATTTGTCCACATCGTTAGGAGTTTCAATTATGGCTCCTAGTTTGCAGTCATCTGCAAACTTTGTTAGCCAAAGACCTTCTGTGTTGGCCTGCACTTCAGAGAAGTAGATACCAAACAGGAGAGGACCCAGGACTGAACACTGTGGTACTCCACTTGTCACTGGTCTGATGTCGGATTTGGAATCCGCTACTTTCACAGTGTGAGTTCTGTCCGTGAGCCAGTTGGCAACCCATCTTGTGACATAGGGATTTATACCTAGTTTAGTGAGCTTATCTATAATTCCAGAATGGGGGATGGTGTCAAAAGCCTTGGCGAGATCTAGATAAGCTGTGTGAACCATTTTACCCTCATCTATGGCTTTGGTGACTGCTTCAAAGAAGTCAATCAGGTTTAGGAGACATGATCTGCCTTTTACAAATCCAAACTGGGTAGGGTTCACAGTTTGGAGATTACTGATGTCTTTGTTTATGAGTTCCATGATGATACGTTCCATGGCCTTGCAGACCAGGCTCGTCAAGCTAATGGGGCAGTAGTTCCCGAGGACCATCGTGGCTCCCCTTTGTGGAGTGGGATAACCATCACAGTGTGCCATTCAGTGGGTACAAAGCTTGAGGTGAGGCTATAATTGAACATGGTACTTAGGTAGGGTGCCAGTTCATTCTGTAGTTCGTGTAGAATGCAGCCTGGGATACTGTCAGGTCCCATGGATGCTGTGTTCTTGGCTTTGGAGAGTGTGTTTTTTACTTGTGCAGCCATGATTATAGGAACTTTGCATTCTTCCGGTATAGAGATGGGCCCTCTAGGGGGTGAGAGGGGGGTAAAGTTAGCAGTGAACCTATCTGCTAGGATGTTGGCAATATCAGTTGGTTCTGTATATTTAGTGCCATTGTGCTGTAACTCAGAGCAGATCTGAGTGTTCCCATTTAGATTCTTGACATAGCTATAGAATGCTTTGTGGTTGTCTTTAGAGTCAGTGGCAATTTTGTTTTCGTAACTAGCTTTGGAGAATTTTATGAGGGATCTCAGCTTCTTACTGAGGTTGACCAGGGAGTTCCTCCAGTCATGGGATTTTACTCTTTTTTGCAACAGTTTCTTTCTTCTGTTGTAGAGTTTGTTTATGGCAGAGGACCACCAGATTGGCTTCCTTTTTTGGAGGATAACATCTTGGTTCTGTTAGGGATAGCATGATCCATGCACTTGTGTAAGTGCTTATAAAGTGCATTTGTGTAGGATTCGGCAGTCATACCTCTATTGTCCATCTGCATGGGTGTCATGAAGTTTGCCACTTCTGTCTTAGAAGTGTGAAGTTGGCTTTGGAGAAGTTTTTTACGATGGTTTCCCTAATTGGGGGTGGGGGTGGGATGTGGATGTCTAGGCTGATTAGCTTGTGGTTGGATCTGACCAACGAGGAATTGACCTCTGGTGTGGAACACCAGTTTCCCATGTTGGTAATGACCAGGTCTAGAATATTGCTGCCTCTGGTGGGGGTGTGAATAAGTTGATCCAAGGTGTTGGAATTTATGAATTCTAGAAAACGTTGAGCAAAAGAGTTGGTACATGAGTAGCTTTCCCAGTTAATGGTGGGGTAGTTGAAATCGCCCATTATTAGGGTGTTGGGTTGTACCCTAACACTTTCCAGTGTATCAAGAAATGAGGAGTGTGAATCCTGGGGCATGGTGGGCGGTCTGTAGCAAGCTACAGTTTGGATTGCGGTCTTGCCCAGAGTTAGTTGCACTTGGATAATCTTGGATGCATTATGCTGTGCAACTAGCCTGGAGGTGTGGATATCCTTAATGAATATGGACACGCCTCCACCTTTAGTTCTTCTTTCTGGGTTAGGTGGCCGAAAGGTGTGGTATGAATTGAAGCCTGGTAATGCAGGGGTGCTCTCTGGAGCTTTGAACCAGGTCTCTGTCACTGCACAGATGTCAATGTTCTCCATTTTAAGGAGTGCCTTGAGTGAGTGCATTTTGAGGTTTAGACTTCTAGCATTAAGTAGCATTACCCTCAGATTTTGCTTGCTTGTACCTGTTACGGTGGTGAATTTGTCATTTGAACCTTGCCTAAAAAAGGCACTATAGGAGTGGCAAGAGCCTTAGCCAGTATCTGGAATCCTAAGGGCAACAGGTGCAGGCCATCTCTGGCAAAGCATCGTGGACTATCGATCATGTCGTCCCAGGCAGACAAATACTGGATCCCCTTAGAATGACACCAGAAGCTTAGTCAATTGTTGAAGTCAATCATTTTGTCCTTGTACTGTGGTATCATTCTGGGTGATGGCAGGATGCTACTCAGGGTTGGGGTCATACCTGCCTGGGATACAAGATCGGAGAGCTCCTCCATGTCTCTTTTCATGTAGTCCAGGGAGGTACGTCTCAGGTCATTCACACCAACATGGACAATGACAGTGTCATATTTGTACTTATTGTGGAGTGACCTGAGTGCATGCATTATGTGGTGGATCCTGGCACCTGACAGGCAGCTGACAGTAACTTTCTCCTTGTTTAGTCTAGTGAGTGGAACATCAGTGTGCCTGACTATAGAGTCACCTATGACTAGAGTGTTGGGTACATTGTTATGCCTTATGGGCTGTGGTTGAGTGGCACACTGAGTTTGTGGGCTATGTGTCATTTGGGTTGTGTTGGGGGGTGGAGTTTGCTTACGTTTATGCTTTGGATGTCCCTGATGCTTGGGCAGGTGTTTATTGAGAGCCTCCGCGAATGTAGGTGTGTGTTTTGTGTTTCTATGTGTGTGTTTTGGTGGTGTAGGTTTTGAGGGACTATGTGATGAGTGTGGTGTGGTGCAAGTGTTTACCTTCTCCTCTTGACTGTCTAGTCCAGCCTTGGGTGAAGAGAGCTTTGCTTCCAGTTTGGCTATATAAGTGCATCTCTCACAGGTTGTAGTGTTGGGTGGTAGGAGGAGAGGGCTATCTGTGTACATGAGGCAATTGCTACATTGCCCCAAGATGCCCAGATTCATCAGGTAGACAGGAGAAATCACTGGGAGCTGACCCTTAGACATGCCTGGATAAGTGCATATTTATTAAGTACTAAAAACTGCTTTCCACTAGACAAGTGAGGAAAGTTGAGTGTTGTAGTAATTTGCAGCTTATGTAGTGCTTACAATGAGTTCTGAACAAGTGCTGAGTTCAAAGAAACAGATTTGAGTGCTGAAACTAGAAAACTGGCTAGTTATAAGAAACAAAACTAAGCTAGAAGGCTTCCGTCATTACTGTTCTCAACAGAACAGCATGTGAGAACTACTGCGCCATCAGTTTGAATCTCTTCACCACCATCAGCAACAAGTTTTGCACACCTTACTGAATCAAGTTTCTCACCAGCTTTTACTTTGGCAAACATTTGTGCTGATATAAAGTTGCACTTGGATCCAGTGTCTACTTTAAGCTCTACAGGTTTTCCATTAATCTGAACAGTACAAAATATTTCACCTTTTGCTGTCAGACTACCAGTTGGCTGATAGTTCACTGTATTAATTGTTTCATCAATCACTGAAACACCATCAACATAAAAAGTTTGCTCACAGCTTTCTAACTGATCTAGCTGTTTCTTAGGATGCTTCTTTTAACATGTCTGCGACACTTTGGACCTGCAGATCCATTTGAAATGATTCTACTTTTTTACATTTGTAACATCGATGACCAAAAGCTAAGCACTTTTTTTGTTTCAGTTCATGGTTTCCAACACAATTACAACAATTAACAATGAGGTTTGGTGTTGAGACCCCATTTGGTTTATGGTTGAAATTGGGTGCTGCCAGACCCTTTGGCTCATATTGCTTTTTCATCTTAGCTTTATGTCGTACACTATCAACATTAGATACTGCAAGCACATTTTTCTCATTTGTGTAAGCATATTTGTGTGCTTTTCTGTAAGCTCATATATTTGACAAATCTCTATGGCTTTGCTCAATGTTAAATCACTATCTCGAAGCAAAATTGTTTTCCCTGCATCATTATTAACACCACATACAAGTCTGTCCTTTATTAGCTCATCTCATAAATCACCAGATCTGCACGTTTTTGCTTTATTTCTCAAGGAAGTAATATATGTTGCTATAGTTTCACCAGGCTTTTGATTTCTTGTGTAAAATATGTGCCTTTCCATTGTAATATTTGTTTGAGAGTTACACATTTCTCTAAATTTACATTTTAAGCACTCAGGATCTTTCCACATTTCAGCCTGTATCACAATATAGCAGTTTTCCCCCTTCCCTGCATACATAGCAGGTAAATACACAAGTGAGAGTTCTCTCAATGGCTTCCGAGCCTGCTAAATTAAGAAGTATGAAGGTTTTGTATGTGCATCTTTATCAGAAAATGCATCCTGTATGAAAATATCATACTCTTGTTCAAACACTCTCCGGTTCTCACCAATATTGTTATAAAACACCAGCGGTTTAGGTCTGTGAAATCCATCTGCCATAACAACAAAGTGCACTTAAACATAAGCATAGACCAGGTACTTGTAATTATGTTTGAATAATGCACAACAATCACTTTGAAAATGCTTCACTTTGACACTGCAAACACTGAGAATATTCCAGAGACTTCAGACACTTTGAATAGCTTTTATTAATGCAAAAAAGTAGTACATTGTGAAGAAATGTAGTCGTTTTACCCTTTTCATACATTTTAAATACTTCAGAAGTTATTTTGAACATTTTTGTATTTATTTAGAATACTTTTATCAATATGTCGCAATTCCGGACATTTTATTTATCTTGGTAATTGTTTTGTACATTTTGAGTACTTAGCAAAGCATCAAATCATTTAAATGAGTTTGAGTACCATTAAATAACCCCTACCCTGTTTGCGAGTTCAGTCCGGTATATTCCTCCACTTTTAAACATGTGCCTTATAGCTTGTGTGTTGCTTCCACTTCAGATTCTATCTAGCACTGTGTCATTTTAGAAATGCCGCTTCTGACACCAAGTCGCTTGTCTCATGATTTCAAAAGAGACGATAAAGTGGTGTATGGGTTCAAGATATTTATTGCACATAAGCATTGCCAGGAACTGTAACTAAAACATATATTTCAGCTAACTGATTCACTCATTACTTCAAACACACTCCCATGTAAACCTCCATTCATGACTGCATTCACTCTGGCTGAATGTACAAAATGGTTTTGCACGCTCATGTGCTCAGTAACTTTATACACATGCTGAGTGCTATGGTGGCTGGTAACGTACAACATGCACATTGATCTACAGTTGCATTAACCTATTCCAGTTTATTTGGGAGATGCTTATTTACTTGGCTGTGCTACCTGCAACACAGACCTTTATTTTAGGAACATACTTTCCATTTCTCCTTTCCAGGTCTCCTAACCATGTATGCAAAAGGGTTACAGCCTTTTCCTAGTCTTTTGCAGGTTTTAGGTCTCCAGAGTCATACAGTGCATTGTGTGTGATTTACAACATTGTGTCTTCATTGCCCTACTCCTGATTTCTGACGGATATGTTTATTTGCATGAAGTGGCTGTTAGCAGCTCTATACTTTATTTTGTCTGATTTCCAGGCACACACACGTGCACAGACACACACACGCGCGCGCGCACACACACACACACAGTTGGCAGCAACCTGTTCTTTTTAGACATTTTAAATGTACCTGGGAACATCCATGTGAAGGTTATACTCATCCATTCTATTCTTGCAGGTTTTAGTGATTGAATCATGCAGTAGTCTGGGTTTTGTGGATGCCTGGGATTGTGTGATATACATATTTATATGAATAATAAGACTGTGTATGCTAACTGCTCGACCTAGTTGCTGTCTCTGTGTGTAGAGATTTTACTTCAGATAAATTCTGTGCAGTTTTAAATTTTCATGAATTTTAGTATCACCACTCCTTAATTTTCTGTTTACACTTTTACCTTTGGCAAACGTAGTTATCTGCTCATTAGCCATCATGGCTAGCATTTTGTTAGAGCTTCGGAGTAATAACTTCAGAAGCGTTGGTGCCATGGAAACAATTGTTCTAATATATTTCCCTGCAGCTGAACACCCTCTGAATGCTGCATTACAGACTACAGTTTGGGTCAGCTATCAAGATTTGTAGTACTTTCTCCTATAACTCTAGATGAGTCATGGAATTGCAAAGTAATCTTTTAGCTGAAATTTTATGCCAAAATCAGTGAGTGCATTTGGAACGTACTTGCCATTTGATTATCAAACTAAGGTGACTTAAAGTTACTTCACTTTGTGTTCTCACTTTGTTTTTTCTCTGAGAAGTGTGTTACTTCCTTGTGCATAACTATTTCTGAAGACAGTAGTCTGTATACATTTGCTAGAGCTCATGAGTAGTGTTCACCTTCCTACCCTAATTTGGACACAATTCTTTGAATTCTTCTGCTGAGTGTTTACTTATATATTGGCCTCTGGTGACGTTTCAGAAACTACATGGTGTTTTAATTGTTCATGCTTTGTCTCTGTCAGGGAGGAAGTTAGCTCACTTGTGCCAGTTTTTCCTGAATACCACAGCATATTTTGCTGCGTGACAGACATTAAGCATTGTAACAGTGTGCATGCACTCTGACTGCCTAACTTCTTACGCACCCTTAACCTCTTAACCTCCCAAGTTAGTTCTAAAAGGGAGGAGGGGTACCAGATCTCCGTACAAATGTAATTAATGGAAAGTGCAGTTTGCCATCATTGATTGAGGATGTGTGCCATGAAACATGAGCATCCCATTCTAAAAAACATAATACAACTGGAAAGATGATCCCTTTCTCAAAACACATAGGTGGGGTGGGGGTACAATAAAAATAATGTTACCTTTTTATTTGGTGTGCACATGGCAGTCTACCTAGCACTCACTTATACACGGCCATTGTTTTATGTTTCATTCTGCATTGCCAGCATTACTCTTCATCTGGGACTCTCTTCCTCTGATTTTGCCATCTGGTAGAATGTGACTTGTAACTATGCTGTTTTCTCCTGATTTGCCCTTTTTTTTAAAACCGACAGTCGCTTCTATTTCAGTTTAAAGTCTTTGACACTTTTAGAACTAGCTAAAGACGCATTTTGACCAGTTGTCGTAACCATATTTGGCATTACATTTTATTTTTATATATACTTAATTTGAATTATGTTCATGTTCCTAAGTTTGACACATTAGCAAATATTACGTTTGCCAATTATGTTTAACCTGCACTAAGTATATTTATTGCAGGAGGTTTAAGTAATGTCATTCAGCTGAATTTACCTGTGTGTATTTTAACATTTCTGACCTTAGTTTTTTTACAATGCGAGCTTTTCATAGATCTGGGACTTATTTTACTGCTGGGTTATCATGCTTCACATTATTCCTTTATATCCTTCTTCTTTCCTTGTGTCGCTCTTTCAAATATGCAAAATGCTCCATATCCTTTGTAAGCATGTGAGCATGTATGCCATAACCAGGCCTCTATTTTTCCTTGTGTCATTGTACTGTGATACACATTATGGTTACCTAATAAAGTTCTAGGGTGAAACACCACATTGACACTTAACCATCTGTTTTCTATACTACACCCAAGGTTACTAAGGACCAATGGAGGAAGGTTTAGGAGGCCCGGACTCTAATGAACCTGGTAGAGCACTGTACAAGAACATGAGGTCCATCAGCAACAAGGTTTGGATCATCTCCAATTCACTGCATGATGATGTCCTCAGCTTTATACCACAGATCTGGTTGGATGATAATTTTTATACATTTAGCTCTGTGAACACTACATGTGTCCATTATCCAGTGTCCTAAATGAGATAGGACGGGTGGAGGATGGGTGGAGGGGTAGCTATTTGCTACAGAGTGCAGGACCATGTAGTTCCAAACTGTGTAATTACCAGCAGGAAAACCATCTCCTTTGAGTACATAATAGTTGCAGAAATAATGTTGATCCCTTCTCATCTACTACACACCTGGCTATGTGAAGACCTTCTTACAAGAGTTCACTGATTTGGTCTTTAACTCTCTATCATGTAATCAGATTTTTTTTTTATTTTTGATGACTTTGACATCTCAGTCAATGAAGAATTATTGGAATTTCTGAAATAATACCTCTATATTATGGGTTTGGGTTTGTTCAGGTTACCTCCAAAAATGCACCATCATATCTTGAACTTAATATTCCATTTGGGTTATTGATCTTTGAAATGATGCCAGAGCTTGACTGTTGGTCTGACCATTTCCTGGTCAGCTTTGCTTTAGAGCTTCAACAGTATTAATCCCCCTGGCCCTGAGATGACAGGCTACTAATATTTGAGATACATTTCATGCATTTAATTTTCATCTATGTTCCATCAGCTCCTTTTGGTATTCACTACCGGATATCCAATGAGTTAGGCCTTGACTACAGTATATCAGTATATTAGCCTCTAGATTTGCTTACTCCTAGTTAAGTATGCCCTGTCCCCCATAGGGACCCATGATCTGATTTAAGGACCAGTGTTTAAGTTTTTTGTACTGTCAGTGGCACAACAGGTAGCAAACTTGTCTTTGGTGAAGAAGGGTGTAAGGTCAATTCTCACACCAGGTAAATCGATTGCTAACACTGCAGTGCAGCAAAATGGGGGTGCTGCACTCCTGAGTGAGTCATCCTTCAGATGAGATATTAAACTGAGGCCCATCTGCTTGAGTTAGTGGTAGCTCAGGTGAGTGAGAAAAGTCCCAGGGCCATGACACCTATCGTAAAGTGTAGCGAAGTTCCATGATGCCCTGCCAAAGTTCCCCTAGTAATATAAATATCACCTCAGGTGTCCCCTAAAAAGAGGCTAATAACCTAGTGGGACTAACACGGTCAACAAAGTGTAAATAAATAAATAAATACATTTAAAGCTCCACTTCCTGAGGAGCAGAAGGACAAACACTGGAATGCTGTGAGGTGCTCTATTTGTGGAATGAAAGACTTGAATTGGAAAAGCATTATGTTCCTTGCCAGTCTGGAATCTTTTCTAAAAGCACAGAGTTTGTTGCACTGAAAGACCTCAGCAGTGGCAAACTGACTGGCCATGCTATCTTGGGTGATGGACAAGTTATGCAGCCTAACATTCCTTTCTATACATAGAGCCTTTACAATACAACAGTGTTTGCTGGCCACTTATATTTACACTAACACGTTTGCCACAGTTAGAACTGTAATGTCTGCTTGTGTAAATATTTAGGAAGTTCTATGTATGTGGAAGCTACAAACAAAATGGATTCTAGGGTGCTTCAGAATGCATTCTTAAAAAAACTACTTTTTTGACCTTGTTTAGTGTGATATTTGTGCAATCATTATTATTTGCATAAAGTTATGTGGTCTGGTTTTATATGCCTAACATTTGTTTTATTTTTTGATGTTTTTTTCGTAATGATCTTAGTACTTACAAAAATAGTCAAAGTCAAAAAGTAAAACTCAAAGTAAACTTTATTGTCATTCAGAAATCAGACAAGTGCAAAAACTGAACGAAATTCCATGTCTCCAGACTCAATGTGCAGACAACGTATAGACTATTTTCACAGACATTTACACATATAACACCTAGCTATTACATCATGGACATGCAGGTAGATAGACTAATACTGCACATAATTAGGAACACATTTTAACACTTTTCAAAGTGAGCACTTACTTGCATAAGACTTAGTATTGCACAGGTACTTGGTTAAGACATTGCATTGATCCTTGCACAGAAAGACACTTGAGTATTGCACTGTGAACATTAGAGAATTGCACTATGGACCTTAGAGTATTGCACTATGGTTAATTTATGAATTCGCAACATGTATTGCACTGAAAGAAGATATATTTACTGCATTGCTACTGCCCTAGATGACCTATAAGTTACAGTCATGGTGAATATTGCACTAAGTATTAGATGAGACTGGTAACCAGGTTAATGCACAATTTGAGACAAGCTTCTACAGTTTCTACAGACCCAGATGCCTATCATGGAGCATAGCTGTTACTAGAGTTCAGCAGCCTGATGACATCAGGGAAGAAGCTGTTCCTGAATCTCGTAGTTTTGCAGCGTATGCTTCGGAAGCACTTTCTGGGTGATAGATGCAGGAATAGTCTGTAAGCGGGGTGAGTGCAGTCTTTAATTATTCTTCTAGCCCTGCTGAGACATCTGGATAAGCACAAATCATGGATTGGTCTTGATGATCCTGTTGGCTATTTTCACCAATCTCTGGAGGGATTTGTTCTCAGAGGTAGAGCAGTTTTCATAGGTCCATAGGTTCATAGGTAAGTACTAGGCTATCTGCCCAAGGGCATTTATAAGCCTAGCAAGAATGTATTGACTTTCGCCACCCCCTTAGATTAGTTCCCTGCGCCACTGTCCAGCAGAGCCACTGCAGTGATCCCCGGGGTAATTGTTTCCCATCCACCAGTCAAGGTTTCTCTTGAAGAGTGTTAGTGAGGCAAAAATCTGGACATTCTGCCAAAATCTGCACAGTTGAGAGGTATGTCTTAAGATAACTCCAGGCAATTCTCATGCTAAATGAACTACGAGTGTTTAGTACTGTCATACAGCATACTTGGTAAAAATAAGCATGATAGCCCGAAATATCTTGTTTGATTAATGCCTGCAGGTTAAGGTGAACGCTTTGACTTCTCTGTGCTGATACTGAAATTCCATGCTTTTGTTTCTGTTTCTGTTTATTTGGATAACATTCAATGAAAGAAAAATGCTTGCTTTCAAGCTTGATCCTGGATTTGTGGTCATTTAGTTCAGTCATTTATGCCAAGAGAAATTACAGGAATCAAACACAGTATAAACAACAAATGCCAATAAATAAATAAGTGCATTTTTCTTGTGTGCGCAAGACCCATATGTAGCTGATGATGATACATTCTCTATTACTAGCACGTTCTAGATTACAAAATAGGAATTAAAGCTTGAGTGGAGACTTGAAAAGTTTATGTGCTGAGCGAGCAGATTGCACATTACATGTTTTGAAACTTAGACCTGCACTGATTAAATAAGCAGAAGAAAAAACGATGCATCTGATAAATAATACCACTGTTGGGCTATCAGATTTACAATCTGATAGACAGTTGAACCTGCCACACGCACAAGCAACAATTATAGAAAAAAATGCTATACATATTTATAACCTGCTCGTTCTTCGGGAACTAATGCTGCACATTCTGAATAGGTGCAAAGCAACAAATAAGGACATGTGTTTAAATAACGCTCTTACAAACTTAGAAAGCTGATAAAATAACATGTTTATGTCTTTAGCTTGACTTTTGTGAAGGGTATGAATTCCAAAACTATAGTGTCTCTAGTTATTTTCTGAGGTCAAGCAACATTAATTTTCTGTAAAATCTCTGGCAAATTAATGTTGGTTGACCTCAGAAAATAATGACAGAGAGAAAATAACAATTCTAGCCCAAAAATACGAGGCCGTTGCGAGTTATCAGTAATCGGCATTCACTAAGCGAGAAACCTCACAAAAACTGCACAGCCGCAGGTATATTCATCCAAACTTGCCATACCGAACATCATGTTAGACAAAAACATAAAATGAGTTCTGTTAATGAGCAGGCAAGCAGAAAATGACGAAAGAACCGTTTGCAAATTCAATAGAGATATAAAGCAGATGAGGGCACACTTACAATTGCAAAAAAGGAACATATCATGTAAGCAAAAGCTATGGTAGCTTAACTAGACAACTTAACTAAAGCAGGTTCCGAAACACATATTTGCACAAGCGTGGTAATTCTACAATGCATTAGCGGTTTCTTATCATAAACAAACCTTTCAAACCACAGGCACTGTACAGCAGCAACTTATTTGGATTACTTACTATGTACACTTTCTAGGCTTTAAAAAATACTGTGAAATAACAAAAATGAATGAGGACATCATCAAACAGTACATATTGCAAGCTATTAGCTCACATACCTGAATTACAGAATAGTCAAATAATTGCAGCTGCAAAAGTAAATCCACTGCTCGTGAAGGGCTAGCCAGTCAAAGATACAGATGCTTCCAGCAACTCGAGAAAGAATAAATGTTCCGACAGTTGCACAGCCTTTTTATTACAGGTATAGGAGTTAAACATCAAGCATAGCTAATTAAAATGGGCATTTTCTGAGTGTAGTACTATTGTCCTCCCCCAATTTCTTTCAATTCCATTGTCCAAACAGCTGCATCCCCTGGCAGCATGAAACACTACACTATGACACTATCTCCTAACTGAAATCACATTTCTGCCTCGGACTGAAGCTGAAAACAATGCCACCCTTTTAGTTTATCACCTCCCTGTATGTGACATCAGTAATGATTTTTAACAGTCCCGCCTACGGCATTAAGTTTCTGCACTGTATCTCGGTCATCTTTTACTTACCTGTAGAATAACACACTCAGAGCTTTGGTTCCCTCCTTCACATAGTGCTCCCTACTTCTTTCTGAATGTTCTTTTTTTTTTGGACAAAGACAAAAATAATTGGTGGGCAAAGCCACAAAAATAGGGACACGTTTTTAAATATTGCTCTTATAAACTTAGAATGTTGCTAAAATAAAACGTCTGGTGTTATCATGCATTTTTCTTTTTTTTTCAAAACAGGTTTATTGTTTTAACATACAAGAGAAATATCATAACAATTTTATACAAGTAATTAAAAATAGATATGATTATAACATTCAACAAAACAACTAAAGTATTTACAAAGACATCCACTACAATCAGATCAATTAATTAAACTAAAATACCATGCTATTGAAATTAGGATTTTTTAACAAATTTTGTAAATTATCCCATACAATATAATAAGATGTTTTTCTAGTTGTTCTTGACCTAATTGTGTTTATTTCCATATGGCATACTATATTCATAACATTTTTAAATTCATTGAACGAAGGAGGTGTATCTGAAATCCAATTTCTGGTTATTATTTTCCTAGCCACTGCTAGAATAGACCATAACAAGGGAAGCTTAACCTTTTAACACTTTGAGGTACAGGTGTGTTGAATAATATAAGAGATTTAGAAATAATGAAATTATCTGTAAAAAGAGCCTGCAAAAATTCATTAATTGACTTCCAGTATTCTTTCAGTTTTATACAGTCATAAAACATATGAGCCCAGTCAGCATTAATTTCTACATTACATCTCTTACATAGATTATCTTTATTATTTATTTTATTCATCATCAAAGATGTATAAAAAGATCTATGTAAAATTTCCATGTATAAAGTCTCCAGACAATGGAAGACGTAGTTCTATAGGCAGATTCAATATATATTGTTTATCTTGTTGATTTGGTGGGTCCCCATTAATAGAAGTGAAATAATTCCAGTATGTATCTGCACTGTAAAAAGTTTCTTGTCTGATAATTTTATGTATGTATGAAAGTTTACCTTTATCAGAAACTTTATGTTGTAAATTTAATATCAAGTAATCAATCAGTGTTGGAATAGATTCTTTAACTGTTATAGACATTAGATTTATTTTATTAATGAGATGTTGTCTAAAGGTCTGAACCTCTAACCAGCAAGTTTCTCTTAGATCAAATTCTTGTTTTAAGAAATCTAGATTTTTAACTTTATTATCAGATATCAACTGATACCAGTACTTTAGATCATTATCTATAGCTAAATGAGTTCCTTCAGAAGTAGATGACAAAAGCATACCCTGAGTATACATTATAGGGAATATAATAAAATTCCATTCCCTATACTTAGGGTGCATGAATATAAAGTTACGATAGCTAATAATAATATTTAATGGGTAACAAACCATATGTTTAGGTGTAATAGGTGAAGTACAAAATTCCTTTAGTAACCACAACATGGAGTTATTTACAATCATATTTTTATGTGTTAAGGAGATTTTCATGAAGTGCATACTAATTATCTCCCAATAATCTTTCCATTTTGCGACATATGACTGATCTATTAATAAAGTAATAACTTTTACAATAGAAGAGATAGTATATAAATTAAAGTCTGGAAAAGAAATACCCTTGAGACCAGCTATTAGTATGTTTCTTTAATGCAATCCTAGGTCTATTAGGTGCCCATAGGAAATTTAACATTAGTGTATTCAGTTTCTTGATAATTATTTTTGTAGGTGGAAGTATTATTGATTGTATTAAGTATAAAATCTTGGGGAATATTATCATTTTAATAATTGTAAGTCTCTCCTCCATAGTAAAAACATATTATTCCAGGTATTAAAAAGATTTTGTATATTAAGAAAACAGGTATTATAATTATTATATATAATAGATTTAATATCTTTAGATAGTATTATACCTAAATAAGTTATCTGACCTGAATTGGGTACATATTTAGTAAAATCACTAATGAGAATATTTTTTCGTGTATATATAGGTAGTATTTTAGTTTTTTCGTCATTGAATATTAAACCAGAGATACTTTTAAAATTCATCATTTTATCAAATAGAGACTGCATAGAAGAATTAGATCCTGCTGATGTAATTAGAGCATCATCTGCAAAAAGTTAAATTTTGGATGTTGTATTTTCATCTATTTCAAAACCCTCTATGCCAGTACTGTTTCTGATCAAATTAGCCCAAGGCTCCATTACTAAAGTGAATAATAGTGGAGAAAGTGGACATCCTTGTTTTGTACCTTTAAAAATGGGTATTTTTTGTGAAACATATGTTCCTACCTTAATATAAGCCAATGTTCCTTTGTATAAATGCTCAATTAGATTTACAAATGCATCTGAGAAGTTTGTGCACTTCAGTAAGGTAAACAGATAGTCCAAACTTACTGAATCAAATGCTAAACTTATATCAAGACTAATAAGTGTTAAATCTTTCTTTTTCCTATTTGCAAAATCAATTAATGTTAAAGTTCTTCTTATATTATCAAAAGTATTTCTATTTACAATGAAGCCTGTCTGATCTATATCTATAATGCCGGGGATGATTGTCTTCAATCTATCAGCAAAAATACTCATAAACATTTTATAATCAACATTAAGTAATGAGATGGGCCGATATGAAGTACATCTAGTTGGATCTTTATTAGGTTTTAAAATTGGTGAAATAAATGTATATTGCCAAGATGGGGGGGGGGTTATTAACTCAGTTTGGGCCAAAATAAAAACCTTATGTATTAATGAATATGTACTTTTAGAAAGGATTTTATATATCTCTGGTATAATACCATCATTACCCGGTGCTTTGTTTGATTTAAGCTTATTTATTTGTGTAATAACCTCTGTATATGAAATACTTTTGTCCAATAGTTTAATCTGTTGTTTGTTAAGCTTTTTATTCATGTTTGTGGTTATAAACTCCTTTATTTTATCTTTAGGTTCCATGTTAATGTTATTATGGTTAATTTTGTGAAAGTGATTTCTAAATGCATCTAGTATTTCTGGTATACTAGAAACATTCTTCTTTTCCTTAGAGAAAATATTTATTTGATATGGTTTTGTTTATTCAACCTTTTGTTTTATTTTTAAGTCTATGTAAGTATTTGGGGCTTATTGAATAAGACAAAACTTGTATTTCTCTAAAGTTATTTTAACTTTATGAGTTAAAATTTCTTTGTATTTCTCATTTAGTTTGTTTATTTCTTCAATAACTTTCTTGTCCATAATATTTTCTTTATTATTATGTTTATAAGAGTCTAATTTACTTTGAATATCTAACAATTCCTTATCCCAAGATTTCCTTTTATTATTATACCATCTGATTCTTTGTCCATATAGATATGATTTTAAGGCATCCCAAACATAGACAATGGAGACTTCAGGAGTATTATTTATGTCTAAAAATGTTTTACTTCTGAAAGTATATATTCTTTATAGTCTTTTAGTTGAGTTAAGTATGCTGGTATCCTTTTGATCTGAACATTATGAGTATTTTTATCATGAATTCAAAAACAATTGAATTATGATCAGATATAGGACATGAAATGATTTTGGAATTAATTAAATCTGTTACCATCTGGTTAGAAATAAAGACCCTATCTATTTTTGAATAAGTTTTGTATCTGTTAGAAAAAAGGTGTATGGTAATGATTTTGAATCTATCTGATTATTAATATCATTCAAATGATAAGAATTAGCAAAATCATTTAAATGTTTTGCATTAGATGTAATTCTTCTTTTCCTATAGTGGTAGTATCACTTTCATGTAGTATACAATTAAAGTCACCAGCTAAAATAATATCTCCTATAGAGAATGATATGATCTTATCAAGATGATGTTGCACTGTATTAATACCAATTCCAGGTATCCAATATACATTAATTAAAGTGTAAGTCTTCCCATTAATTTGTATTGTAACCATACAAAACATTCCTTTGTCATCCTGATAAGACTTAATGGTTTTAGGAATGGGCATACTTTTATTCCATAAAATAGCCACGCCTCTTTTTTTCTGAGTGTGCTCTGAACTAACCAATACTGTATATTTGTTTGTGGCTAGTTTATCAATATCTTTTTTCAAGAGATGGGTTTCTTGCAGGAAGACTAAGTTGGCCGTATGTAAATTAATGTATCTTATTAGGCTTGCCCTTTTACACGGATTATTCAATCCATTAATGTTTAAAGAAATTCATTTTAAAGATGTCATTTGGCATTTTTAAAACTTAAGAATCTTATGATCAAAATAACAAATAACAACATAAGTAATGTTACATCTCCTCCTTTAGGTGTACCTTTAAATATAGCTGTATTTATTGAATCTCTTATGGGATTTTGTATAGGATTCAATTTTGTTTGTAGTGACAATGAGTGTACAAAATATATTGTGGATGTCAAAACTATATACATATAACAATGAACAAGTGAAAATAATGTAAGGATTAAACCTTGCATCCAGCCTGGAGTTAAAAACTCGAACTTAGAGTAGTATTTACCACTCAAGTTAACCCCCTACCCTAAGCAGCAGTACCTCAGCTACCACCTTATCAATTTAATACTGGTTATATTTAACTTAAATTAACAGCTTTCAATTCAATTATCTAGCAAGACAAGACTACACATTTAATAAAACAGCATCATATAAACTAAAATAAACTTTTTTTTAAACTATTCATACTACTATATACATCTATGTAATATAATACACTTGTATTCAAATAGCATTCAAATAATCTTGATATTAGGAACCAAGGGGAGAGAGAGTGAAAGAGAGAGAGAGAGAGAGAAAAAAAAAAGAAGGCATATTTACATATTAATTTATTAAAAGTATGTAAAAATAAGCTCTAACATTCATTTAAATCAAAAACTTTGGCTAATATAGTTCAGACATTACATATATTAAGCTGCATCTATTTTCTGTCATGTAAATGCAGTCAACAGGTTCCAAAAAAAACCTTGAATTGCTTGTATATGAGCATTTTACTCATACTTATTATTGTCAATAGAATAAAATATTATATTTATAGAAATTGTTATAAATCATACTGCATAGTTATGCAAATTCTCAGAAACACTTGCATTATTGTAAAAAAAGCCATCTGTATCTTGTATGTCTATACTACTGCTTTAAAATATATCACATGACAATTTCTTCCAGAATAGAGTTATAAAGTTATTTATGCTTGTCAATCAGATGAATTAAATGAGTTATAGTAATGTATATGTTTGGAACATAAGTTTTAACACAGATTAGTATGCTGCAGTCAAGTAGATTTTCAAAAACACTTGAATAAATGTTTCATTTTCTATGCCTTCTAAAATAAGACATTTACTTACTACAAGAAACTGCATCATTTAAAATCATTATAACTGACATATTTTATGAATTATAACATAGATATTTAAGTAATTATATAAAATAACTCACATTTAAATGTTAAAGAGTTCATTTTCCTTCACATAGTCTCATTTGCATCAGTTCTACTTCCTGCTAGAGTGTTCTTCCTGAATCTGCGATGTGTCAGTGTGATATCTGGGTCAAAGGTCAAATTGACTGCTTTCAGCTTCTCTGTGAGAATTCTGAGAGTTGAAGCTTTTAAAACAACTCGAGGACACTGTTCATGAGGTAGCCCACATCCCAGATTGTCTCCCTTAACATTTTGGCGGGAAACTTGTTAAAAACTAGTGACAAACATTCATTTAGCAGTGTAAATGCATCTAAACATGACAAAACCTTCACAATGTATTTTACAGGTTATTACAGCCTCTATGTAAGTGAAATTAAGCCCAAAGGTATTAATAAGTAATAAAACTCAATATTTTTGTCCCAACTCAATTTTTATGTAAATCTTATTATTTACTGTGTCTATATGATCAAAAGCATTTCTACATATTAATATGAAAAAAAAATAAAGAGAAAGAATAAAGAAAAGAAAAAGAGAGTAGAAAATAAAAGAGTGTAAAGCAGGAATAAAAAAATGTAAGAGAAAGCTATAAGAAGTATATACAATGGAATATTACTTACTGTTTATATTAATAGAGTTAAAAATAAAACATATTATTTACTATTATTTAGTTCTAATTATTATTAGTTAAAGCATGACAGATTATTTACAAACAAGTATAAGCAGTATAATCAAGAAAGTATAATTAGGAATAGCATTTGAAGAACATATAAACTTTTTACAAGGAATAAATATGTTATTATTCCATTTATCATATTTTCATTACTCTTCTCTCCCTGCCCTCCCCCACCCTTTACCCACTACATAATCTAAATAGAATGTCATTGTTTAAACAAAGAAAAGAAGAAAAGGAGAAAAAAAGAAAAAAAAATGTATCAAATTACTGACCTTACTTCTCTTTTTCAGAAAGAGAAGCAAATTGAATAATAGCTTGTTATTAGTTCCTCAGATATTTTGACTGGTTATGAAACAAAACATTTCTTTGCACACAGAGAATAACTTTGATTAAATCTTTTCAGAATATTTGTAGCTTTCTGGAAATGCAGGAACTATATTTAAAAGATTAATAATGAAGTAAAATGATGAGAGAAAAAAGAAAAAAACATAGAACAAATCATTTGTTTTTAGTCTCTTCTTCTTCTCTGAAGTCTTCCACGAAGTTTCAGTTGCCAGTCTGTTTAATGAGGGACTAGCCCATTCCATTTCCTCTATTTTATCCAAAATCTTATTTTTTTTGATAAACAGTAAAGCAGAGTCTAAGTCATCAAAATTTTAGGACCATCAGGAAGGAAGATTCTTAGCTTGGCAGGAAACAGAAGGTATGTTTTAAACTGTACTTTTTTAAGCCTCCTTATAAGGGGCAGAAAAACTTTCCTGTTAGCTATTACCAAGGAAGAATAGTCATTGTCAAAGCACAGTTGTCTCATTAATCTTAACAGGAGCTTTAGCCCAAGCAGATTTAAGAACCATCTCTTTATCAAAGATGATAGAAATCTAACTATAACTGATCTAGGATAGTTTTTGTTAGAGTTAGTATTAGCTATAGATCTATGTGCTCTTTCGATACCAAAAGAGAATGCTTCTGGTAAGGCTAAAGTTTTAGGGAGCCATGTTGTTAAAAAAGAAGTAATATTGTTACCTTCAATATTTTCTGGCAGTCCAAAAATCCTAATATTATTGCACCTAGATCTATTTTCCAGGTCATCCAGCTTTGTTTGTAAATGTGTATTTTATTTCAGCAGAAACTCAATGTTGATTTCCTCTTCTTGGATTCTATTTTCCATGTCATTCGCAGCTTCTTCTATGCCTGTCATCTGGATCTTCTGTTGTTGCAGGTCTATATGTAACAAGTCTATTTGTTTTGTAGTTTTTTCTATGAAGGTATCAATTTTAGTATCCATTTTATCCATCTTAGTAGTAAGTTGCTGGATTATAGTTATCAGAGACTGAAGTTCTTTCTTGATGCTGGAGTCTTGAGAATTTGTCTTACTGGAACTCATTTCAGACTGATAAACTGACAGGAAAATTTCCAAAGTGATTTCTGACAGGAATATTGTTAAAATTTCCTTTCTTTTTTAGATATAGTTCAAGAACTATATAAAACAAACATATTTAGAAAGAAAATTACTTCAAAAATTAATTTTTTAAGTAATTAATTCCTATCAGTGTAATGAAATTGGTGGAGCTGAAGAAATCTGCTGCTATCCTGTGTTCATCCTTGGCCACGCCCAACTCTATCATGCATTTGTCTGAAGGATATGTAGACTGAAACTCAAATGCCAGTCATTTTTAGTAAATTCGATCCTTACTGATTTGCCATAAAACAAGTTTTATGAGGAACAGACTCAAATTGTGAGACGTAAATCTAAACAGCTGAGAGGCATGACATCAACCTTCCTGAGACGATCTCAGTGCTTACCCAATGAGACTAGACGCTCCAGAGATGTCTTTGAAAAAAATGTATTAAATGTTTGCCTTGCCTGTGACAGTAGTGTAGCTAGGGTGGGTGGACAGGGAACAAAGCAATCACCCTATCACGATCTTGCAATAAAAGCCGGTATTACATTTGCGGTCAAACCTGTGCACTTTTGCGCTCCGTGTATGGTCCAAACTGTAGCATCTGCTTGTTACATTGTAGCAAGTAGTTTGATTAGGGGTGCCACCTTTTCAAATGCCCAAAGCGGGACATTTTTTGTACAAATGTGAAATTTTGCAGAACAAAATATACCCACGGCCAGTGCAAAGTATAGAACTTCACCTTTTTGCACAATAAAAGCTCATTCTTATAGCATTTGAGCTGCTTATGCTGTTTCATATAGCATTTAGGTGTTTCAGATACAAAATAACTGTTTTATGCTACTATTAAAGACATCTTGGGAGATATCTTTTGTCCTAAAATCTCAGGACATTTGCCATTTTGTAGGGGTTTTTTTTGCAGGACACAACTACCCAAAGAGGGACTGTCCCTCGCAAAGCGGGGCAGGTGGTAACCCTAAGTTTGCTACAGTTTACAAGTAAAAAAAAAAATCTTTTTTTCTACACATTAAATATTGCTCTTAGAAAGGTGCTAGAATAAAAAAAAAGGTATGCTGCTATCATGCATTTATTGAAGGATATGGAAACTCAAATGCCTGTCATTCTTTGCTAAATATGACCCTTACTGATTTGCTACAAAAAAAAAAATCGGAAAACCACAAATGTTATGAGGAGCAGACTCAAAATGTGAGAAGAAAATGCAGACCGTTGAGAAGCATGACATCAACCTCCTCTGAGCTGATCTTAGTGCCTACCCACCATACTATGAGGTTGTTCATCAGGATGCTTTCTATAGTACCTCTGTAGAAGGTGGTGAGAACTGTCAATGGGAGATTCGCTCTCCTCAGCATTCTTAAAAAGTACAATCTCTGGTGCACTTTCTTGACAATGGGATTTGTATTGGTGTTCCAAGACAAGTCCTCATCAATGTGCACTCACAGAAACTTTGTGCTTCTCACTCTTTCCACTGTTTCCCCATTGATGGTGAGGGGAGAATGTTCCTTGGGATTTTTTCTGTAGTCCACAATTATCTCTTTTTCTTGTTCATCTCATCTCTATACGCTGTTTCATTATTTTTAGTGATAAGCCCACCACCACTGTGTCATTAGCAAACTTGATGATGTGGTTTGTATTGCACCTGGGTGTACAATCATGTGTTAACAGGGTGAACAGCAAGGGACTTAGTCCTTGTGGGACTCCAGTGTTAAGAGTGATGCTATCCGAGGAGTTATTTCCTGTGGATACTTCCTGAGGTCTATCTGTGAGAAAGTCAGGAATCCAGTTAGAAAGTGCAGTGTTGACACCTAGTTGGGATAGCTTCATTATCAGATGAAGAGGGATAACCATGTTAAAAGCAGAGCTGTAGTCAATGAATAATACCCTCACTTAGGTGTTTTTATTCTTAAGGTATTCCAGTGATAGAGAGACAGCATCTGCCATAGAGTAGTTTGCTTGGTGAGCAAACTGCAGAGGGTCAAGATCAACAGGCAGCCCATATGTTATGGTGTCCTTTACCAGCCTTCCAAAGCACTTCATTACTGTGGCTACAGGGCGGTAGTCATTTAGGCAAGATGGCAGTGACTTCTTTGGTAATGGAATGATCATTGTGTCCTTGAAACATTTCAGAACTATTTGCTGACTCAAACGTTTTTGTAGATATCCATGAGGACATTTGTTAGTTGGACTATGCAGTCCTTGAGCACACACCCTAGGATGTTGTCAGGTATAGTTGCTTTTCTTGGGTTAACTCTGCGCAGTGTCCTCTGGACATTATCTTGGATGAGAGTGAGCATTTTCTCGTTATGGCCAATGGGCATTTTCTTTGCTGTTGTTTTGTTCCCTTCCTCAAATCTGCTGAAGTAGACATTCAGCTTATTCAGAAATTCCTTGTTATCCTCAGTTTCTGAAAATAGAGGTCTGTAGTCAGTTATGGACTGGATACCCTGCCATAGAAGCCTGGGTCTTTTTGGTCAGGGAAGTAGCTTTGGATCTTTCTGCCATAGGCAGATTTTGCTTCCCTCACTCCCTTGTTAAGATTTTCTCTGGCTGTTTTGAGGGATAAATAAACCTGAGTTTGCAGTACATCATTGTTATGCCACCTTCCCAGGTCTTTCCAGTCATCATAATTCTGACAAACTAAGAAAATCTATTCTCACGACTTGTAGATTTTGCAGTTAGTGGCTGTAGAACAATACTATAATACATTTGTGATAGTTTCTCACATCAACCAGTATTTGTGGAACAGACTATTGTAATGCAACTGTAATATTTTTGTATCATAGGTTCATAGGTGCATGCTAAGCTAATGACCAATGTGGTCTTTCTAAACCTAGCCAAGCATCTTAATTGTATCCGGCAAGTTTATATATATATATATATATATATATATATATATATATATATATATATATATATATATATATATATATATATATATACCTTAGAGGTTGTTGAAGGGGTAAATGTAAGCTAGGGCAAGATTTACAGGTTGCCCCTGTCCATTAGAGACATAAGTGCTAGACCCAGGGTGAATTTCCAATTTCCCATCCACTGGTCTAGGCTTCTCTTGAATAAGGTTATGGAAAATCTCAGTTTCTCATTGCTGGGACGACTATTCTGGAGAAGGGGTATTGTCTGAGATACATACTTGTCTCTCCAATGCGTCCTATTTGCGTCACAAGAAAAGTTTAAATGCCTAAGAAGAATAATTCTGATGCTATTCATTATGCAGATATGCAAAAGGTACATCAGAGTGGGATCCAAGGATGCCTTGTATGTCAGACATAGATTGCAACTCAACTGTTTGTAGAAAACAGAGTAAAGAGATAGGGCTTTAAGGTGATCTGCATAGGACATGATGTTGTACACTCTGTATTCTTTTTGTGAGGAACCTCTGTGGACATTCCAGTTGTTGCATGTGCCTGGTTGGGTACATACTAAAGGGGGCATTGTTCTCAGTGATGGGCCTGATGAGGAATTAATACAGTGGAACAATGATTTCCTTGGGCCTAGATACCATGCCCTTGCTAATAATGTGAGCAACATAGAATGATTTATTACCAAAAGTCAGGTTACTATCTACATTTGTACCCAAATCCCCGACTAGTGGTTCTACTCTTAGGGGTATGCTGTCGCTGAAATAATTTCCTTGGGTGGCTGACTTCACAAAGGCTACTATTCTACATTTCTTAGCACTGAGTTGTTAACCATAGCTTTGGCGCCAATCATTTGTCTGTGTTAGTTCTTCCTGTAGGATGTTTGTGTCTTGGGGAATTCTATGACTGCTTCTACTTTGCAGTCATCTGCAAACTTTGTCAGCCAGAGACCCCTAACATTGGCCTTGACTTCCAAGAAGTCGATGCCAAAAAGGAGCGTACCCAGCACAGAACCCTGAGGGATTTTACAAGTGACTGACCTATTTGTGGAGGTAGTCTCCTCTGTATTAACTTCCTAGGTCCTAGTTGAGAGCCAGCTGGCTATTCAGCATGTAACATATAGGTTTATGCCTATATCTGTGAGTTTATTTATGATTCCCAAGTGGAGTGTTGTATTATATGCCTTAGTCAGGTCAAGGTAGGTAGTTTGCACCATTTTCCCTCATTCATTGCCTTGGCGATCTTCTCAAAGAAATCCACCAAGTTGAGGAGGCATGATCTGCCCTTCACAAAATCAAACTGGGTTGGATCCAGTGTTTGAAGGTCCTCTATGTCCTTATTAAACATTTCTTTGATAATTCCTTCCATGGCTTTGCATATGAAACTAGTCAGACTTAATGGTATCGAGTTCCATGAGTTCAAAGTTGTCCTCCCTTTGTACTGAAGGATAACTTTTGCAATTCTGCATTAGCATGTGACAAAGCCTTTCTGGAGTCTATGGCTAAACAGTGAATCCAGTGGTCCCAAGAGGTCATGTTGCAGGCTATTTATGAGGCATCCTAGGAAGTTATCAGGGTCCATTGATGCAGTATTTTTGGACTTAAAGAGTGCATCTAGGACCTGATCCCCAGTGACAGATGGGAGGCATGATGGTATTTCCTAGGGGTGGCTGGGGAGAGGGTGGGGGTAAAACTGGAGCTAAATTTTTGGCCAGCAGATTTTATATATCTTCCAACTCTGTGTAGGTGGCTTCATTTACAATCAGTTATGCACACTGCTGTGTGCTGCCTTTGAGGCTTTGGGTATATCTATAGAAAGCTTTGTAATTGACCTCTGCCTGTAAGTCTATCTTTACCTCAAATTTGGTTTTGGTAGATTTTATTTGACTTCTTTATTACTTGCTTAAATTAATGAGAGTGTGTTTTTTTTCATGCTGGGAACAGCACTTTCTAATCTTAGCTATGACTTTTTTTACAACCTGTTTATGCTTGGATTCCACAAGGGAGGTTTGCTTTTTATGTTAGTCCTGGACTTATTTCTTGTAGGCACATGTGTCTCTATACATTTATTAGCATGATTGTACAGGGTTTCTGTGAAGAATTCTGCATAGGCATCTGTGCTCTCAAGGTTTGAGGGAACTTGAAATTTTGACAGGTTATCACTTAGTAGTAGGAAGTTTGCCTTAGAATAGTTTGTTGTAGGGTTATCCGAGGTCACAGAATTGATTTGCATTATGAAGGAAACAGTTTTGTGATCTGACCTTACCAGAGAGGACACAACACTGGAGAGGGAGTACATCATTCTCCCATATTTGTGAGTACCAGATCAAGCATGTTTGCACCCCTAGTGGGCATATAGAATATATGGTCCAAGGTGTTTGTGTTTACAAAGCCCAGAAATCTCTGAACCTGTAAATTTGGGTTGTGTAAGTATTCCAGTTTATAGTGGAGTAGTTGAAGTTGCCCATGAATATGGTATTCTGTTGAATAGTGAGTTCTTCCAGTGAGTCCAAATATGAGTTATAGGTTACTTGGGTCATAGACTGTGACCAGCAGCTTGCAAGGATATGATATGGGACTTTGCATATGGAAATCTGGACATGAAGAAGCTCAAGTGAGCCATCCTGTATGACTAGTCTTAAGGTGAGTTTGTTGTTGATATAGAGTGACATCTCAGCCTTTGGTCACTGCTTGTGCAGTATCTGGCTTAAATGTTTGGAAGGCTTTGTAGCACCTGCACTGCTGGGGTGGTCTGCATGGCTTTAAACCATGTCTCAGTAACTACAAAGATGTTCAAATTCTCCAGGGTGAAGAGAGCCTGGAAGGAGTGGAGTTTCTTGTGAGGTTCCTGGTATTGAGCAGTAACTCATTTAGATTCCCTTGGCTTGGTTTTGCTACATCAGAAGATTCATCTGTTTGACATTGTCTAAAAAAGGCACTATACAATGGTTTTAGCCAATATTGGAAAGCCTAGAGGGGACAAGTGCATACCATCCTTGGTAAAGCAATGTGGTCTGTTACCCATATCCTCCCATACTGACAAATATTGTACCCCCTTAGACTGGTTCCAAAAACTAAGCCAATTATTAAAGTCAATCATTTTTGTTTATATTGTGGCATCATCCTTGATGAAGGTAGAAAGCTACTCACTGCTAGGCATATACCAGCCTAGGACACATCGTTCATAGGGTCTTAGTAGGTTACTAGACTAGCGGCCCTAGAGCCTTAACAAGAATAGCCATGTTAATCCCAAGTGTCCCCATTTGTTCTTTCTTGGGTAGTTAAGAACAATTTATGAGCAGAGTGGGTCTGTGATCAACACCGGGTACCCCGTCCATGAGAGACAAGGGTGACACTCCAGGGGCGAATTTGCGGTCTCTCATCCAATTATGTAGGTTGCATTTGAATAGGGTCACTGAGGAGCTCTGTTTGAGAGTCTATTCCAGAGAAGCAGCAGTCTCTCAAAGACATGTCTGTCTCTCCAGCATGATCTGCTTATGTCACAAGCTAGGTTGAGATCTCTAGATTGAGTGACTCTTGAGCCATTTGACTTGTGGGTATGCAGCATTTCCATTACAGCATGTTTGGAGATTGCCCTATAGGCCAGGCACAAGTCATGTCTCAGCAGCTGTAAGATACAGAGTAAAGTGAAAGGGCTTTCAGCCTGTCCACATAGGTCATGGCTAGATTAAGAGCTCCATAATGTTTCTCTTCATATGTATTCCAGGGAGATACATGTCAGGTCATTTACACCCACATGAAATGTGACTGAATCATACTGGTACTTGTAGTATAATAACTTGAGTGCATGTTTGATTTGGTGGATCCTGACCCCTAATAGACAAAGGATTTTCTCATCTTGGTGAGGGAAGCATTTATATGTCTCACAATGATGCCTTCTATTATTAAGATACTGGATGTGTGTTGGCTTGTCTTATGGGCTTTGTAATTGAGACTGCAAAGGGTGTGGTTGTGTGTGTGTTACATTGGGTTTTACTCTGCTGGAGTGTGTTTGGGGTTGCTGAGGATTCTTTTTGTAGGACAAATATCTAGGAGGTCTTTGGGATTTAGGAATCTTTCTTTTAAATGCCTCAGCATATATTGGTCTATGTGTTGGGTCAGTAATATGTGTGGTGAGTGTAATGCTTAAATTACCAACAACCTGATTGTTATTTTGAGTATTTTTGTGTGAGAGTCTTGCCTCCAGTGGCATTGTATAATTATATTCCTCACATACAGTATCCATTTCTCTAAGGATTAGTTGGCTTAGTTGGTTGTCAGTGATCATGAGACAAGTTTTACATTGTGTCAGGATGTCAATTTCTACCAAGCTGCCAGCAAAGAAATTGGGAAAGTGCCCATCTATGGTGTCAGATCTTTTTAAGTGAACTAGAAAGGGGTGGTATAGCAGGTTAACATTGGCACTGTGAAGATAGAAAGTTTAACTAGGCTATGTATGACCAAAGTCATGTGACAATGCTCCTCAGCACTCATAAAAGTTAATCTTTGCATAATTGTGGACTAGCTAAAGTTGCTGGAAGTTTTATAGGTGTCTAAGTTGCTTGCATCTGTACAAGGCACTGCTACATGCCACTGTGTGACAAGCAGTAGAATGTATAGACTCAAAGAAAAAGGACTAAACCAACTAAAAAAGCCTCTTTGGCCAATGAAATGACCTCACTTTAAGCCTCCCTGTATGTTTCCCAACTCACACAGACCAAACTACCCTTCTACTGCCACTAGAATTGCAGTCCCAGTCTTCTTAATGTTAATTAGCAAAATGTGAAAAGGTACCAGAAACAAATCAAACAGTTCCAGTCTTTTTAATGTAAAACGTACTTAAGTTAGCCAAAAGTCAAAAGCTACCAAAAACAAATATAACAACTAGCTACAATTAATTACAAGGTGATTCAAAGGCAAACAGGTCAGCAATGAGGAATACACACTTTAAGGCAATTTTAAAACATACTAACAGTCTAAGGGGAGGGCTTTCCCAGTTTCATCTGTCAGTGCCCAGTAAAATGAGCAGTGGAGATAAGGCTAGGATGATATTTTATGGCCTGGTATACAGAAGATGAAATTGTGAGAAGCTTCCAAGGCCAGATATACAGTAGAGGCAGGCAGAACAAAAACCTCCAAAGTATGAAGCACAGCAGGAAAAGGGTGAGTGGGTGGGAAACAAATTCAGAATAGAGCTAGTAAAATTTCAATAAAATGACATATTTAAAACTCTGTTTATGTAAAACTCAGTGTGTAGCTGTTAAGCTGCATTTTTTCTGTGTATTTTTGAGTTACGCATACACATTTACTGTATTTCTTAAGTGGCAACAGAAGCCATTCATAAACCTTAATTGATGTAGTATATGGATTACAGTGACTGCACTCTGAAACTTGCAAAAAGATAAGTTTGGTAAGCACTTTTCTGAAAAGGGAGTAACCACCTTGTTATGCACCTTTCAAGGTTATTATTATCTAGTCTTGTGCTACAACACACATGGCAGCCACCATAGAAAATCACTGGGTATGCTTGACAGCTTTGCCACATACAATACATTTCCTTCAGTCAAAGGGAAAACATGTGGTAAAGTGCCAAACAGCTTTCAAAGATGCTGACTTATCACAAGTACATTTCACTTCTGACCACTGCCCATGTGGCAGTGCTAAGTGTGTTACAGCACACACATTTTCCCCATACCATTCTAGAGGTTTTTTTTTTTTTTTTTTTTTTTTTAGCATTAATTTCTCAGACTTATAATAAGTTGGTTATCATTAGATACTGCCATATACAGTATAACTGAGTGTGCAATTATTTATACATTCTGGTGAATGAATATTGATGGCTGTACAGAGAATTACAAGTATTTTAGGCTGTTACTTTGCACTGCATAATTCTCTGGATACTGCAGTACTACAAAGTTAAAGTGCTTTTGAAGTTATCTCAAAAACCTGATTTTGCAGTGGCAGAAATGGTATATTCCATCCAGTTATTTAAACACACCAGTGTTAGCATAGTTCTTTCAGTGTCCAAGACATACTTCTACACATCTGCAGTTATCTGCTGTTTCTTTCCAATGCTGTTTAGCTTATAATATTGTGATTCCACTGCTATTTTCTGTTTAACCAACTTGTTAGAAAAAAAGCTTGCATATTTCACTTGATTGCATAGTTGCTTCTTTACTTTTAGCATAATCCTCTCACTCCTTAACTGCTTATTTACTGTAATCATTTCTCCCATTCATTTCTGTCTTTGATAGTCCTCCCTGTAGTTTCCTTGCCTTCTGCATTCTATCATTTTAGATGCCATGTTTTTTTTTTGTGTGTGTGTGTGTGTGTGTGTGTGTGTGTGTGTGTGTGTGTGTGTGTGTGTTTATGTGCGTGTTTGTGTGTTTGTGTGTGTGTGTGTGTGTGTGTGTGTGTGTGTGTCAGTCTGTCTGTGCCTCATTTCCCCACCCTTCTTCACTAAAACTGACTTTTAATTAGTTATGTGTTCTTACTCTTGCTTCACTCCATGAAAGGCATTTTGTTGTTTTCTTTCACCCTTTTTTAGCATAAAGGCATTTCATGTTTCATTGTGTTGTGTTGATGTACATAACCGATTTCTTCCACTACATGTAAACTTCTGTTATTTTCTTTTTCAAGTTGATGACTTCAGGAGTCGTCCTGCACTGTTTGATTTACAGCACTGTGCTTTGATTTCTTCAGGGGTGCTAATTTGAAGTGGCTATTCACAGTAAAGATCTTTTTAAAATTACCTGCCTGTTTTCCACTCTAGATGCAGTGAAATACAACCTATTTCATGCATCTTATGCAAATAGTTTCTGCTGATCTTCACTCTTTTTAGGACATTTCAAATGCATTCAGAAATATCTGTGCAAAGCTCATACTCAACACTTCTAGTGTTGCAAGTTTAGCTGATTGATTACTGCAGTACCTGGAGATGCCCTTCTTTTCTCATGTTGCAGTATTCTAAACATGAGGGATCCTCCTCCTGAGGTGACCTGAACGTTCGACCCATACATAAAAACGTAGCCTGGCTGTTGTATGATGTATGGGATGTCACATGGACCATAAATATGACATCCACACGCACAGACCTCAGAACTTCTCTGCCTCCAGTCAAACATCAGTTCGCTCATTCTGCTCCACACCAGTGTCTTTTAAAAGATAAGTACCCCATTGGGGAACATTTTCTATTCTGGTTGCTGTTTATTTGTTATTCTTTAGCTAATTCTGTCCATGTCATCTAGGAAAGGAAAATGTAAGTGCGGACATCAAATTCTGCACAAAGACAGCCACAACCTCTGCCTCTTTTGTTTAGGACCTACCCATGACTACAAAGCATGTTCCATTTACCAGTCATTCATCCCTAAAACTCTGTGCAGCTTTCTCACAGCCCTTAATTTTTTCGTGGAAAATCAATGTCTTAAGCGCCTTGCTTTGGGTATGGATGCAAAGCCTGCCATTTTACCCGACCCACCTAGAAAGAAGGCCAAGGTAGCTAGGCCAGAAAAAAACGCCTGTGCCTCCAGATTTGGATATCCCACCAGCTGCCGATCTAGGGGCTGAGGTATGTCAGATGGGTTTGATGACTTCGATGGGTACCGTGTTGGACGCCGCCCTAGTTTCTCCAGCATGCATGTTCACGGAGGTACCAGTGATGTCAGCTCCCAATGTCGGTGGGGGAACCAGGTTCACCCAAACAGCTTAGGATAGCTTCCATATCTGAGGAAAGCTCCTCTAATCCTCTGATGTCCTCGGATCCTAGGCCTGTGCCTCCTCTGCCCAGACCAAAGACCCCTTCTCTAAAAAAGAAGCAGAAGTCTAAGTATTTGTCTGCTCCTTCAGAAAGTATTCCTGACTGGCAGGCATTTTCTCAATCTATTTTCCAGGCCTTCTTGGCCCTTAGGCCTACTTCATCACAGACCCCTTCTGGTCTGCTAGCTTTGAGTCCCAGGCCTGCTTCTTTAGGCCCATTGCCCATGAACAGGCACTTGAAGAAGATTCATCATCTTCCTCTTCAGATGAGTCCCTTTCTTATTCCTCACAACTAGCTTCTCCCTTAAGATATTGCTCTCCTGAAGGGGATTCTCTGGAAGGTGATTCCCCACCTGAAGACATCACCTTTGGGGAAACAGTTTCCAAATTAAGGGAGTATTTCAAATGGGATTCCACACAAATGACAGAAGTTCAAAAGAGATATTATAAGCTTCTACAGATGGAATCCCCCTACCCCTCAGCCATTCCACCAGTGATCTCAGCCTACTTGGACGCCTTTGCCTCAGCCTCCAAGGCCCCAGACTGTCAGCCACCAGCCCCTAAAAGACCAGACAGGTTCTATAAAGTTCCTGATGACTTCAAATTCCTTATCAAGCCTCCTATGGCAGACCATGCTGTTATTGCAATCTCTCTAGATAAACAATCCAGACAGAATCCCTCCTCTTCCTTACTCCCTTCAGATAAAGACAGTAAGATGATGGATAGATTAGGGAAGAAAATTTACACATCTTCCACACTGGCTGTTAGAGCCATCAACTACCAAATGCATATGGTCAAATATGCCTTGGACCTGGTCTCACAAGCCATGGATCAACTGAATTCTATAACAGTCTCCCACCAAGGCACAGGTGGCTTCCACCCTTTCATTAGCTGCACAGGTCACTAGACACTCTATAAAATGCAGCTATGATGCTGCAGAAGCATTAGCCAGGTCAGCTGCCTCAGCCTCAGTCCTCGGTAGGTACTCCTGGCTCAGGCTACAACCATTGCCTGATGATTTTAAAAGCAAAATTATGGATGCTCCACTGGACAATAACCTTTTCTTTGGAAAGCAGTCAGCAGAATTGTTTAAAAACCTGCGGGAAAAAAGCAAAAGAGCTGCAGAACCTTAAATATCTTTTTGACTCACCTGTGCCTAAGCTTCATACAAACTACCCTGCTAAACCCAGATTTATCAGGGAGGCTTCCACTCTATCTTCCAACAAACCCAGAAAAGGTGCCAGAAAGCCTTCCTCATCCAGACCTACCTCCTCTCAAACTACTCCAAGACAGCTCTTTCATGGCAGGCCTAACAATGCGTGACTGTCAGACCCTAACACTCCATCTTCCCCTTTCTACCCACTTCTCTAACTATCTTCCCCTTGTTACAACAGATCACTTCAGACAACTGGATCTTGTCAGTAGTGGAAAAAGGATATCTCATGACCTGGGGGAAAAGCATCTCCCAAAAGGTATCCACCTCTTCCAAAGGACCAAATTCATCTCATCCCACAAGTCATTCAAGATCTTGTTAGACAAGGTACTATTCAAAGAGTCCCCTGAGGACAGGAAGGCCTAGGGTTTTACTCCAGACTCTTCCTAGTCCCAAGAAAGGATGGCCCATGGAGACCTATCTAGGACTTGTCTCTTCTAAACTCTTTCCTCCATGTGCCCACCTTCCACATGCTCTCACTGCAAACACTTCTTTCACTCTTAACTCCCAACTCTTATCTGGCCACTTTAGACCTGAAGGATACATATCTTCACATCCCCATTCGCCCATCTTATCAAAAATTCCTGTGTTTTGCTGCGCAATCCTTGCACTTTCAGTTTACTTCCTTGCCCTTTGGTTTTTCCACTGTACCAAGGGTATTCACAAAATGTCTAGCTCCTGTGGTGCCTTTTGCAGAACAAAAGGCATTCAACTATTCCCATACTTAGACAATCTTCTTAGCCAGGCAGATCACCCAAATACTCTACTAATGCACCTACAATTCACAATTTCCCTCCTCGAAGGCCTAGATTTCACAATCAACCATCTCAAATCCTCACTTACTCCCTCCCAGGACCAGGTTCCCTGGGTTGCAGAATAAGAACAGATTTGATGAAGGCCTCTCTACCACCAGAAAAGGTCACCTCTCTGACCACTTGTTTCCAGGACCTACTCCTAGCCAGCTACATTTTGCCAGGGGAGTTTCTATGCCTCCTGGGGTTGATGACAGCCATGCTTCCCATGTTACCCTAGCCAGGTTATTTATGAGAAAATTTCAATGGTACCTGAAGAATGTTTGGTCCCAACACAACCACCCACTAGTGTTTCAGATACCATTCTTTCCATGTCTCAAGAAAGAAACCTTGTGTTGGATCCAGTAAAGTACAACAGATGTACACAGATGCTTCAGATCTGGGATGGAGAGCAACTATGAATGGACTGAAGGTTCAGAGCCAATGGTACTCCTGTCTTCAGAAAAAACACATCAATATCAGGGAAATGACTACCCTCATCCTAGCCCTAAAAGCATTCCCCCCCCTCATACACCCAGGACCTCTAAGAATATTTACAGACAACACCAGAGTCCTGTGGTATATGAACAAATAAGGGGAGACAAAATCATACTTACTCTGCAGGCTAGCTATCCAAGTTTGGGAAATGGCTACCTTCTCCAAGGTGACACTGCAGGCAATTTACATCCCATCTCAAAACAGTGTTCAGGCGGATGCTCTCAGCAGGTCATTATCACAGAATCATGAATGGATGTTGCAAAGGGATGTCTTCCTGGACATACTCCACCAGTGGGGTACACCACAAATAGATCTGTTTGCCTCCCCTCAGAACAGACAATTGAAGCTATTCTGCACAAGAACCCCCTCCCCCCAAGCCTGGAGGGTGGACACCTTCTCAATTTCCTGGAAGGGGATGTTTCTTTATGCATTTTCCCACTCTCTCTTATACAGAAAGTCCTGCTGAAAATTCAACAGGACAAACCAAAAATCTTGTTGGTGACTCCTTTTTGGGCAAGGCAGCATTGGTTTCCCCTACTTTTTCTATAGCCAAGGGCAATCACCACAAGTTACCCCACAAGGTGGACCTCATCACAGAACAGAAAGGATCACTTATCCACCCACACCTCCAAACCCTCAAACTAACCCTGTGGGTGATAAACTTCTGATCCTTTTTAAACACCTTTATTCAGAGGGCATGCTTTCTGTCCTGCAGGAGGCCAAGAAACCCACTACCAGGGGATCCTACCTATCCAAGTAGAAAAGATTATCCAGTTGGTGTCTTCACAGGCAACTAGCTCCCTTTCAGGAAGATGCACCTCTAGTTTTGCCCTATTTGTGTAAACTCCTTAAGTCTGAACTTTCATATTTATCAGTGAACCTTTGTTATCCAGATTAGAGGTAAAACTTTTCCTTAAGGGGGTACTTCATATAAGGCCTCCAAGGAAACCTATGCCTCCTCCTTGGGACCTGAACTCCATTCTAGAAAAACTCACCACTGCCGCCTTCCAGACAGCAGCCACAGCCACCTTGAAGATGTGCATTTGGAAAACAGTGCTTCTTGCCCTCACTTCAGCAAGATGGGTCTTAGAATTGCAAGCACTCATGGCTAACCCACCATACCTGATATTTCATAAGTATAGGGTCTAACTTCATACAAACACATCCTTCATGCCTAAAGTGGTCAATGAAGTTTTGCTTAACCAGTCCAGCCACTTACCCACGTTCTTTCTTTCCCCGCAAAATGACAGTGAGAGAGTGCTCCATTCCCCTTGATGTTCACAGACAATTTGATTTTACCTAGATAAGACTAAGAACATCAGAAAGTCTGACTAGTTGTTTATATCCTTTCACCCCAGGGCTGTGGGAAAAGCTGTATCCAAGCAAACAATATCTTCTTGGATTTCAAACACTATTTCCTTTTGCTACTGCTTTCATGGAAAACACCTTCCTTACACTGTGAGGGCCTAACCCACTAGGACTGTGGCCTCCTCGGGGGTCTTTTTCAAAGGATTAGATACAGCCACTGTCCTGCAGCCACATGGTCTTCAGTCCACACATTCACTAAACATTACAAGCTAGACAATATCTCCAGGGCTAGGGCAGGCTTTGCTAAAGCCATCCAGCATAGATTCATAGAGAGTTCCTCTTCTTCCACCTCACATAACACATGTTAAGCTTTGGTACTCTCCCTCATTTATTTATTTATTACATTTGTTAACCGAGTAGTGTCCATCTGGGCTAGGAGCCTGTTTTCAGCAGAGACCCAGGGAGAAAAGCTCCAACATATAACAAATAAAGAAGTGAAGCACAAGACATATTACAGGTGTTACAGGAGTAGCTAAGAAGCTAATTACAAACATATTACAGAATCACATATTTAAAGCATTAGACTTAAAATAGAAAGAGTCAAAATATTTGGCAAGAAAGGAGCAGTTGCAATTTCAGTAAACAGTTACTGCTAGGTAAATACAGTGACTACATATAAGTAAAAATATCACTCAATGTCACAGAGACACCAATAAGTGTCCAGTCACCTCTAGGTTGGTATATACTGCTCTGCGAAGACCAGCAACCAAATCCAATGATGTAAAACGATTTATTGTACAACATAAAAATAGTTAAAACCATGAGAAAATTGTTGAACAGTTAAGCGCTTTCACCCATCATTGTGGGCTTCTTCAGAACACCATGTTTGTTACAAAGATGCCTTATATAACATAATTGGCGCCAAAAAAAACTGTTGATCATTTCAATCATTTAAAGCCATATTACAATAATATGACTTTAAATGTTTGAAATGGTCAACAGTTTTTTTTTTGGCGCCAATTATATTATATAAGGGACTCTGACTGACCAAGTTCGCATGTGATTGCAAACTGGGAGCCATTACTGATTCTTCAACTGATGTAGACATTCTACAAAAAGGCCTCACTGACACCAATGACTGGTGCCAGAACCATGGCCTTAAGCTCAATGCCAAAAAGTACATTGTCATTCCCTTTGAAAAAATTCGGTGCCCATGAACTACCACATAGGTGGTAGTCCACTAAACACTGAAGGTGTGATAAGAGACCTGGGGATACAGGTTGACAGCAACCTTTCCTTTGATAACCACATTGACACTGTAGTCAGAAAGTCTTTCTACGTGGCACATCTCATTACAAAAGGTTTCTCATTCAGGAAGAAAGAGGTCATAATCCCTCTCTACTCATCCCTCATTAGACCCATTATAGAATACAATGCCTCATTTGGTATGTACCTCACTAGACACCTACAACAACTGGAAAGGCCACAAAAATACCTCACTAAGAGGATCTTAGGCCTTAGACACATGCCCTATATGGACAGACTCAAAAAACTCCAGCTATACTCTGTCTCTTATCACCTACTTAGAGACGATCTCTGCTTGACCTATAATGCCATGTCTGACCCAGAGCTGCAAGATATGCTACACCTAAAGAAATCCCAATCCCTCCATGCCACATGGTCCAGGGACCTAAACCTCATTACCACAATAAACAGAACATGCTAGAGGGACAGATTCCTAACCCACAGACTTCCCATGGTCTGGAACAAACTTCCCATTCACATCAAGCAGAGCACTTCACTGGCCTTCTTTAAGAGAAATCTTGACGAGTGGATAGGGAATAGGAAATTCACCCCGGGGATCACTTCAGTGGCCTTGCTTGACAGGGGCACTGGGAACTAACTTTGGGCGGCATGATGCCAAGGAGTCTTCTTGGGCTATGCTAAAACAGGCTCCAGCGCCATTAGCCTAGTACACACCTATGAGCCTATCAACCTATATAAGAGCTGTAGAAGAAAGTTGAGAGCAGGTGAAACTGGGCAGTGGCCAGTCTAGTGCAGAGAGTTAGGAATGGTTTTGCTCTATAGAGGGTGCCTAATTTGGTATGCACTTTTTTGATTGTCTGTGATATATGTTTATCAAATTTTAGATGTTCATCAATTGTCACAACTAGGAGTTTAGTTTGGTTAGTGGGAACTAGCTTGGTGCCATTGGAGGAGAGGATTGAGAGTGGAGACTGGCAAGGATTGTATTTCTTATAACTGAAGACCATTATCTTGGTTTTGTTTGGGTTTAGAATAAGTTGATGTTCAGCGAGGTGTTTTTCTATATTTTGGAAGTAAGTTTACATTTTTATTTGAAGTTCTTGGGGAGATGAGGCTGAGCAGATAAGTGTAGAATTGTCGGCATATTGGACAATTGTTTAGAATACTGCAACATGAGAATAGAAGGACATCGAATAGTTGTGTAAAATCTTACCATAACCATACATGTCCTTCTCTTCCATGTTGCAGTATTCCTATCACCCCCTCCTAACCCCTTTTAGGATCTCTGCCTCTTCTTGTTCCTTATTTTCCCTCTCTGTATGGCATCCTGATCAGATACCCCTTGACTATTGTCCAACTGGGGCATTCTGTTATGAGGCCTGTGCATGCGGATGCCATATTTATGGCCCACAGATTATGGCACCTGCTTGTGATGTCCCACACACCATACAGCAGCCAGGTTAAGCTTTTATATATTGGCCTTTGGGTCACCTCAGGTGGAGGATCCCACATGTTTAGAATATTACAACATGGAAGAAAAGGACATCTATGGTTATGGTAAGATTTTACACAACTGTTCTTTCCTGTCCACCCCCAGCCACCCAATTAAAACATTATTTTGTAGAAAGTCTTTCTCACATTCATCACCACAAATGTTTGTCAATTACTTAACTAGAATGTGACAACATAAACATCAGCCTACACTCAGTCCCATGATTCAATCTGTACTGATGTAGTTCTTTCCGTAGTTAAACCCATAATGCATTTCACACATTCTTACTTGCAGCATGCTATTTGTCTTTCACTAGATTACAAAAAAGAATTTCCAATGCTTGCATCAGTCCAAAAACACAGAGCCATCACTACAAATAGGAACTTCACATACAATATAGGAAATGCCTGTTATTTTTATATATGCAGGTATTTACTTTGGATCTATTGAGACTAGCTATAAAGCTTAGAATGTTGATATACGGGTTTGTGCAGTGAAACTGTGACAATATCTTATGTCAAATCTATATGAAATACCCAAATTAATAAAACGTTATAAAAGTGTAACATCAGGTCTCTGTTGTAAATATATACACCTAAATATTGACTACAACATGTCAATAAACTCATGTAGATTTCAACCAGAGTTCCGAAAACTGTACATCTCCATTGTCACAGTGCTTGAAATAGCCTCCCTTTCCACTTCAGCCATGGATACAATACATTAACCCTGACACATTAATATTAACAGAAGCTTGCATGAAACATTGCATAACTGCCATTGAATTTACCCCAAAAGTTTATAATATATTTAGATAATAATAGAGGCCACTTGCATGCAGGTGAGATGACAGTATTACATAAAACCGAAAATGATTGTCTTCTAAACCCATTGCAAATGTCCAAGTTAGAGAAATACAAATGTATTATTGTAGTATTACATCCTATCTGACTTAAAAGCTTTGCAATCACTGGTGTGTATGCCTCACAAAACTGTGATGCAAATACAGGGTGGTGGACTCTCTATCTTCATTAAAGACGGACGCAGCTCCAGACTGTTTACCAGCATGATTTACTGGAATTACTGCAGGTGCAACTGACAGTTGGCAAGACACCCATCCAAGTTATAGCCAGCTGTAGACCCCCTCTCCATGTCTCAGGATCCCCACTCCTCCTACCTGGACCTACTTGACTCCATCAAGGTACCCTCTAACACCCTGATCCTTGGTGACTTCAACTACCCCACCATAGATTGGGTGAACTATTCCTGCACTAATGCATTCACGCAACGATTCCTTGACTTCATCAGCTCTAATGCACTAGACCAGCTGGTCTCATCCCCCACAAGGGGAGATAACATAATGGACGCGGTTCTCACCAACATGGGTGACAGTTGCACCACTCCCATAGTATGTTCTTCCCTGGTGAGATCAGATCATCAGTCTGTCTCATTCAAAGTTTCTATCCCACCCAAACCCTCCCCAGCCACAGGCTAAAAAAAAACTTCTCAAAAGTTGACTACACCCTCCTAAGAGAGGGTATCAGCAGCTTCACACCACCTCCCCCGTCAGACTATGCTGAACGGTGCGCCAGTGCAGTATACAAGCACCTGTACAACTGCATGGACTCAGCCATACCCAACAGAATTAAAACATACTCCTCAAGGAAACACAAAACTGTCTGGTGGACATCCTCTATCAACATGCTTTACAACAAAAGGAAGAAACTGTTGTCCAAGGGTAAAAAGGAACAAATCCCAAATCGGAAAATCTCCCTGCTCTGCCTCAACAAGCAAATTAGATCACTAGTGAAAAACTCCAAAGCCAATTATGAGTTTAAACTAGCCTCTGAAACAAAAGGAAACCACAAGTCCTTCTTCAGTTACACTATGAACTTCCATGACAAAGCCCAAGTTTGTTCTGAATTAGTACTTAATGGTACCACTTACACCGATCCTGCCAACTTAGCCAACCTGCTAACTGATTGGTTCAGCACAAACGTCATCCCCTTATCACCCTCCAAAGGTCCAGTTGACATCCCTGATACTTGTCTCATACCTCACATCTCCATAGATCAAGTGTTAAAGGCCCTCTATGAGGCAAAGAACACAGCTTCCATGGGACCTGATAATATCCCAGGCTGTATTCTGCATCACCTCCAGCAAGAAATAGCTTCACCATTGAGCACTCTATTCAACCACAGCCTAACTACAGGCTTCATTCCAGCAGAGTGGAGAACTGCCATTGTCATCCCCTTGCACAAAGGTGGTGCCACCACTGGCCCAGGAAACTATTGCCCCATTAGCTTGACAAGTCTGATCTGTAAAGCCATGGAACATATTATTATGGATCTCATAAACAAGGACGTAGGCAATCTCTAAACACTTGACTCCACCCAATTCGGATTTGTCAGGGGCAGATCTTGCCTATTGAACCTAGTTGACTTATTTGAGACTGCCACCAAGGCCCTGGATGAGGGAAAGTCAGTACATACAGCTTACCTTTACCTTGTCAAAGCCTTTGACACACTCCCCCACTTAGGCATCATTGAAAAGCTAACACAACTCAGTGTTAATCCCTATCTTATCAGATGGGTGGCCAACTGGATCACAGATAGGCCCCACAAGGTCAAAATAGGTGCCACCACCTCTGACAGCAGACCTGTCAATAGTGGTGTTTCCCAGGGATCTGTCCTGGGACCCCTACTATTTGGCATCTACTTTTCAGAGGTCCAGGCAAAGACAAAGGGCCTGTGGCTGACCAAGTTTGCTGATGACTGTAAGTTGGGTGCTGTCACTGACTCCTCAGATGATGTTAACATACTGCAAGAGAGTCTCACAGCTACAAATAACTGGTGCCAAAGTCATGGCCTTAAGTTAAACACAAAAAATTTATTATCATACCATTCAGCAAAAACACGGCCCCTACTGATTACCACATCAACGGCAACCCCCGAAGCACACAACCCGTAGTGAGACACCTGGGTACTCAGGTTGACAACAATCTCACATTTGACCATCGTGTGGTGGCAGTGGTCAGAAAAGCCTTTTACTTGGTTCATCTCATAAATAAAGGGATTGCATCCAGAAAAAAGGAGGTTATTACCTCTCTGTACTCCTCCCTCATTAGACCCATAATTGAGTATAACGCCCCATTTGGCATGTACCTCTCCAAATACCTGCACCAGCTGGAAAGGCTACAGAAATACCTCACAAAGAGAATCCATGGCCCCCCAACACCTGTCCTATGTGGACAGGCTCAAATCACTATCACTTTACTCGATATCAGACAGATTGCTCAGAGGTGATCTGTGTCTCGCCTACAAGGCAATATCGGACCCTGCCCTACTAGAGATGCTCCATATCCATACGTCTAACTCCTTGTGCATTACCCGCTTGAGAGGTCAACTCCAATACGCAACATCAACAAAACCTGCTGGAGAGACAGGTTTGTCTCACAGAGGCTGCCCTGTCTCTGGAACACACTTCCCACACATGTCAAACAGAGTACCTTGCTGACCCTCTTCAAGCACAACCTTGATGAGTGGATGGGAAACCACAAATTTGTCCCAGGGGTTCCACCTTTGTCCCTCATTGATAGGGGTGACAGGTGCTGACTGAGGTTTCTTTTTGGGGGATAAACTCTTGGCTAGGCTTGTAAGGGCCCCAGGGCCATTAGCCTACTAACCTCCTATGATCCTATGATTGAACATTTGACTTCAGTGGTTATTTCAACAATCTGCAGATGGCATTATAATTATTGGAGATGTAATTACCCGCTTAGACAATGACATTTATTCACATCACAAAATCAGTCTGTCTTTGGTTAGTTTATACATGGTACCACTACAGTGCATGATACACAAAAGGAAGTTATGGTTTATGTATTTAGTTTCATTCCTTCATAAGCATTAAAGCTTTAGGAGTATATCTTGATATCATAAATGACCATATACCTGTTTATGCTGTCTGAAAAGAAGATTAGTTCCTATGGGCAAATCTATTACAGAAAAGAAATGACAAAATAGACCCTAGCATCTGTGTTAAGCATCTAAAACAAATCAGTTGACATTCTCTAAAAATAATCAATTCTCTTGATGAAACCTTATTTTTTAACAAAGCACAACGATGAAACACAAATCACACCCCTGGCTCACTACAGCAGTAAAGCAGGTCATGCACTACCATGACATAGTGGGGCCAACCTCTCATGCTCATACAAATCAAATCATCCTACAAAGTTAAAGAGCTACATAAATAAATGTACCAGCATTGTAGGTAGTATGAAAATGCAACAAACATCTTAAACAAACTCTGAATCATTCTTGGGTGGTCTAGTACTATAATTGCCTACTCCAGGAGAAAAAAAATAACCCATTCCCTGACAACCACCTCAATATGTTGCCAACAAGCTAAAAGTATCAATATGGGCAAAAACCTCTAAAAACATATGCCTTTTATTTTGTCATGAAATGCTTTACAATCTGAACCTGCCTGAAGCAGAAGATGTAGTTATTTTTAATCTGTCTTTTTTAACCCTGAATGTCCTCGTGGGAGTGAACATCCCAAAATGATCTTGTCTTCCTGGTAAGTTATTTCCTGCCCTAAATGCACTATTAGGGCACAGCTGATGACATTAATTCACCCTAGTCTCTCCTGTCAGACCACATTTCCATTCACTTGGAAATGAAGAAGTGAGAAATCCTGCTAAATCTGAGAATATCTGGATGGATGTCTGAAGGAATTTAACAGTGACAGACTCTGTTATGGGTTCTTTGCCATTGTTTAAACACATTGCAATGCACAGTTTATTTTTCAGGTAAAAATTAGTATTTTCATTGTATATATATATATATATATATATATATATATATATATATGGAATAACACCTCAAGGCAGCCTATTGTTCTCAAGGTCTCAGGTTGTCTTTACCTTCAGCCTAGAAAGTAAAAGAGCTGTAAAATCTCAAGGCTCAATACATTGATGGGCCCAAAAGAGGTAAAAATCAATCTGTTAAGTGACGATAGACAGTAAAAGAGCTCCGAATTCTTAGAACCTGAATAGATTTATGACCATATGATTATAAAATAGCAAAACTACAAATAACCTGCTTTACGCTTTGTTCAATTAAAGTGTAATAGGTGAATGATATAAGAGCTGGGGAGACAAATTCTTAAAGAAGGTATCATGAAATTTAATTCAATCCTAGCATCCTGTACAATGAAGAAGATGACTAAACTAGAAATATCACAGAAGAGAAGAAAATGCTAATCTATGCTTTTATAATAAGACAAAGTATTGGGATCATTCTGAAGGGAAGAAAAAACATTCTGGAGAGAAGGAAATGCAATGTTTAGAGTATGGTTGTCATTTAAGTACCTTGATATGTTGCCAACCAGTTTCCAGAACAGTTAAGCAATACCGTTACAAAACAAACTTTTACCTCAGTGAAGGACATAAAAGCAAGCATTATTAATAGAATATTCATTCACTTAAAGGTAGGAATTTTTTAGCTTGTTTATATTTAATGCATATATTTATTAATTTTACTATGCATGTATATGTGCTTACTTTTCAATTTGCTTTATAATTTATTCTTATGTACTAATTTAACTATTGTGTTTTTATCCCATAAAATGACTTTTTCTGTACTATTTTACCTGGATTATGACTGAGAAGGGTCACAGACCAGCCTACCTACCTGTTTAACAAACTGTAAAATAAAATGAAATAAAAATGTATGTGTAAACCCTTTTCTAAAAACTTGAATATGGTATGTCAGCTGCTACCTACTACCTAAAATGCTTCAGCCAGATGCAATGAATTAACTTACCCTGTAAAGATTTTATTTAACAGAATCAGAGATTAAGTATCTAGCCCATCTACCCATCTGGAGGCATAGAGTGATCTAGTCCCCACATAGGGGCAGTACTGATGTCTTCTTTTGAAACGTCAGATACATTGTCCTCTTATCAAATTAACTAAACCACTGGAAAATTCATACAGCCATAGTTACTTACCTGTTTACTATATCACAGCAGACTCAATGACAGCCATTATGAATTGAGTCCACATCACAGTATGAAAAGTAATGGAAAGAACATACCTAGCACAGTGTGACGATACCTGACCTACATTCAGTGAGGAGGAAGACGTTACAGCTATGTTCTTAAGTCTTTGAAAAGCATTTTATACTGGTGACCACTTTCTCCTTATTGAATGCCTACTCAGCACAGGAATCGTTCCAGTGATGCTTAGGCCATTTCAGACAATCAGTGATGTTGAACACATCATTAAATACTTTTCTAAGCCAGTATAACTTCCACAAGTTATACTTTAAGGATCTAGGGCTGTTATTAGTCGCTATGTCTGTAAATGACAGGTAATCTCACTATTCTGCAACAAAGTTAAAACAGTATACAAATGACTATGTTCTCATTTGCAATGAACAAAACTTATCCAGATATGTGTTCATACAATATGTAAAACACTGAAAAGCTGTGTGCATAAACAAAGATCCCTTCCTTGCTTTCTCTCTCGCTGTCTCTCTCTCATTAGGTCTTTTCCGTCCTTCACTTTAATTTCCCTGGATGTCACCTCCAAATCAGTTGAAGTGTTTATTGTATAATATTGCACTTTATGTTTGATACTGCCTCTTAAACCTGGTTGACTTCTTTGAAACAGTCACCAAGGCCATTGACGAAGGGAAGGTGGTCCACACAGCCTATCTGGACCTCGCAAAAGCCTTCGATACAATACCCCACTCGGGCATTATAGATAAGCTCACCAGCTTAAATATTTTATTTAACAAAGTGCCCACAAATTACCACATAGGTGGTAATCCATTAAGTACAGAAGAAGTAATTAGGGACCTTTAGCTACATCTACTTTAAATGACTGTATCTTACTGTAGTTACTATGATTTATAAATGAATGTGTATTAGCTGTTTTTCTATTAGAGAATTCAAATTTAAATATAACAGTGTTTAGTACTCCTTTTTAATTTAAATTTGGTAGAAGTTTACAAGTGCTCTCTCGTTCTTTCCTCACTTTCTTCCTCTCTCTCCCAGATATCCTTTAAATTTGACTAACGGGACCCAGCTATCTCCTACATAAGTGTCTCTGCCCTCCTGGAAGACCACAACTGTGTCCACTAAGCCCCAACCCCATAATTCGTCGGGGATATCATCTAAAAATAAAAGAAAAGACTGTCAAAGTATGTTTGTACTATACGTTTAATCCTAATTTCTCACCTGTGTGCCTAGTCTACCTACTTGTCCAGGACTGCCAGCAGCCAACAGCACCAGTCCCCATCACCTATTTGACCAGACCCTCATTCATTGCACTGCCATCACTACCATTGTTATTCCTATCTCCTATCCCTTAATACTACTTTTTCCCTTCTCTTTCCTTTTTTTTTACCCCTTCCTTAATTCCATACATCTGAATCTAAACCTTTCGGCCACTAGGTGGCACCCTTCTACTTCTAGGTTTTCCTTCCTTTCGGCTTATTGCTACACTCACTGGTTACGCTGACTTCTACCTGTAACTTTTAGTCTATTAATTACACTTTTCCTTTCCCCTGGCCTTGCCAAACCACCCTCCTTCTTACTTGTCTACTATAAATCTGCCTCATCACCTACCCCTATAGTTCATACTATTTACATTACCTGTTTTAACTTACCTGCTGTTATTCTACTTTACTGATTGTTTTCTTCTGAGCCATTATCTACTCCTTTGTGTCTTCCCGCTCCGTTCGCCCTTCGGGCTCACTCCGCTCCCCTCCCTGCCCCCAAATTCCACCCGCCCCTGGAACCTCTACACTTATTCCTACACAGCCACACCCCTCCCCGCCCAAGACCAATCATAACTTGTTCCTCTCTTCACCCAATCCTTAATAGTCTCCTCCCTCACCCAACCATCTGCTATCCAGAACACACACCTTCTATACACTCTCTCTAATTCTACTTATCATGTACAACCAACACCTTCCTCTGCTACTACTAACTCTTATAACTACTCTTTCCTCTACCTATCTCGTAACCTCCTATGAACAATCCTTACATCCCACTTTTAGTATCCCACGCAAGTATACCCTAGCTACCCCCCAACTACACCCACAACCCATCTCAGTCCCATATACAGTAACTTTTATCTTGAACCGAAATATCATCGTCTTTCTCATATTAAATACCTTATTCATAGCCTCACAAAACATAATTACTACTGCAAACCCTCACAATTTGACCACCTTATATTAAGTTTCTCATTGATTGATGGGGACATACACCCCAACCCCGGCCCTGACCCCTCCCCACTATCCCCTAACTGGCAACAAGTTAAAACAATGTCTACACCAAATACTAAACCCCCCAAATCTCTCTCAATCGCTCATCTAAACATTCGTAGCGTCTGCAATAAAATTCCTGCTCTTCATGCTCTTCTAGAAGCCCAACAATTTGACATTCTCTGCCTAATGGAAACATGGCTCAAACCCACAATAAAAGATAATGAAATTATCCCCCTGGCTATAGCATCCTAAGACAAGACCGCTTAAATAAAAAAGGGGGCGGAGTAGCTATACTCTTTAAAACTGGACTGGAAGTAAGTAAAACAAATCATACCCTTCCTAATGACATTAATGCTGAAATGATTATTTCCAAACTTTTCCTCAACCCTCACAAAACTATCAATATTATCTGTACTTATCTTCCCCCAGGGAACAATCCTACCATATTAGAAGACCTACTAAACTGGTTCTCACTAAATCTCCTTCAAGAAACAATACTTTTAGGAGACTTTAATATTGATTGGAACTTATGTAAACAAACCAATCCATCTACCCTTATTAATTTGCACGGATTCTATCAAAACAGTAACTCCCCAACTAGAACAAACAAAATTAATAATAAAGAAACCATACTTGACTGGATCTTAACAAATAGTCCCCAACAAAAATATTCAATAGGAACCCTCCCAGATGACCTTAGTGACCACTCCCTAACATATATTATTAGGCATAAAACACATCTAGCTATACCTCCCCTAATTCGTTTATCCCGCAGCAAAAAACATTTTGACCCCAATCAGTTTCAAAATGAGCTTAGGCTAGTTAACTGGTCACCTCTTAAAACTCTCCCTATAGATGAAGCTGTTAACCACTTTAATAATACTTTTCTTACCATTCTTGAACATCATGCCCCCTTGCGTTCTATACGCATGAAATGTAAGACAGCTCAATGGCTCACAAGCAAAACTAGACAACTAATCCTCAGTAGGAATAAAGCCTGGACTAAATGGCGAACCACTAAAAACATAACTGATCATCTTACCTTTAAACAAAAAAGAAACATGACAAAGCTAGCTATCTTAAAAGATAAAAAGAACTTTTATACCCAACTACAACAATCCTCCCACCACCAACCACATAAATTTTGGAAAGCTATTAACACACTACTATCCCCTTGCAAAGTTGCAACACCTAATCCGCTAGGCTCCAACCCAGACTCCCCCTTACAAACAGCTAATGCGTTCAATACCTTCTTTACTTCAGCAATACTTAAACTAGCTAACCAACAAAGCCCTGACACCTCTATACTAGCTAACCCAAGCTGCACTCCTCCACCATTTCAACTCAAACCCATACCTACCTCCTATATTTTGTACTTACTTCAAAAACTTAAACCTTCAACCCCCTCAGCTGACAAATTACCAGCTGAATACCTCCAGCTAGGTGCAAAAGCTTTAGCCTACCCTATCTCTATACTAATTAACAGGACCTTAAAAGAAAGTACTATACCTGCAGTCTGGAAAATCTCACACATCATCCCTCTTTTCAAAGGGGGTGATTCATTGGAGTATTCCAACTACCGCCCTATAGCGCTGCTATCTCCTATTGCAAAAATAATGGAGAAATGTATCCACAAACAGTTGCTTAACCACGTCCTATGTAATAATCTCCTAGCTAACTGCCAACATGGGTTTCGACCATTCCATAGCACCACCACAGCCTTATTATCCTTCAGAGACTCCATTAACAAAAATCGCAATAATAATATTCTTTCTTCAGCATTCTTTGTAGACCTGTCAAAAGCCTTTGACATGGTCAATCACCAACTCCTCTTACATCGTTTAAAATCTCTCTCTCTCAACAATCTTGCCTTAAACTGGTTCACATCCTATCTTCATAACCGGAAACAAGCTGTTTTATGGGACAACCATCTTTCTGAACTTCTCCCTACCACTATAGGGGTCCCTCAGGGCTCCATCTTAGGTCCTCTCCTATTTTCCATTTTTATTAACGACCTGCACCTTGCCACCCCTCTAACTACTTGTATTCAATATGCTGATGACACCACCATTATTTGCTCTGCCACTAACCAGGCTGACCTTCACTCCCTTACCCAAAAAACCTTCACCACTATAGAGAAATGGTTCTCTAATCATTGTCTCCTTCTCAACCCTAAGAAAACCAAACTTCTCCTCTTTGCACCCACACACCTGTCTCCCTCTATCAATTTCACACTCACTTCTAACAATGGCACCCCAATCACTCCAGACCAAACAACCAAACTCTTGGGTATTACTATTGACAACCTACTAAAATTTGACTTTCATATCAACTCTATCATAAAAACAACTATCAGAAAGCTAGGTTATCTCTATAGAATCAAATCTTTCTTAACTCCTGATGCTAGAACTACCATAGCTAGAACCCACCTAATCTCTACCCTATTATATGCTTCCCCCATATACACTAATCTTTCAAAATATAATCTCAATAATCTTACATCATCATACAACAATATTGCCAGATTTGCCACTGCCTCTCCATATAGAACACATCATTGCCTGAATCTCCTAAAACTAGGGTGGCTGGAGTTACCCCACCTAATTCAATACTATCAACTTACTATCGCCCACAAAGCCCTTCATCACCCTGAGAATACACCAATGTTCTCCACCCTCATAAAACCCTATAACAACCTGAAAAACCTACGCTCTTCTAATAAAATATTGATTCAAACTTCTCTATCAAAGAACGCAGCAGGTGACTCCACATTTTCCAACTCAGTTGGCAAAATATGGAATAAACTTCCTCAAGACCTCACAGCCCTAACTTCAACTCCACTATTTAAAACCAAACTTAAACACTTCCTAATCAACCACTGGCTATGCTCTTGCAATAACCCTAGCTGACCTTTTTTACTCCATCCCTCCTCTTGCCCCCTCTCCTCTTTCTCCCAACTCTTTCATTTTTACACATTCCATTTCTGTAGGGTAACTGTCTCTCCCTTCTAAAAATAGACTTTACTCAAATTTTTATTGTTAAACTTATATATAATGTAATTAATTCTGTACATACTAAGTTACCTGAACTTGCATACCTTCTATGTCTCTGTCTGATCACCATTGCCTGAACATCCTTAATTGTGGTTTAAACTCCTTGTTTATTATTGTACATTCTTGTATTATATACTTGTCAAGTAGTAGATAGCGGAGCTTTTCTCCCCGGGCCTCCACTGAAAATGGACATGTATCCAGTTGGACTAGCCTGGTTAACAAATGTAAAATAAAAATAAAAATAAAATTTATTTTATTTTTATTTTACATTTGTTGACCGGGAAAGTCTGACTAGGTTCCACAGATCCTGTTTTCAGCGGAGGCCCGGGGAGAAATGCTCCAGAAGCATGTCTTTAGAATGTGGGAGGAAACCGGAGTACCCGGAGGAAACCCACGCGAACGCAGGGAGAACATGCAAACTCCACACAGAAGGCACCCCAGCTGAGAATCGAACCGGAGAACCTCTTGCTGTGAGGTGACAGCGTTAACCACTGCACCACTGCGCCACCCTATGTCACTAGATGGGTTGCAAACTGGCTCAAGGACAGAACCCACATGGTTAGAATTGCTGGAGCCATGTCAGACTCCAAACCAGTTACAAGTGGCATCCCACAAGGCTCAGTCCTGGGACCTCTCTTGTTTGGTATATATTTCTCGGAGGTACAGGCCAACACGGAAGGACTGTGGCTGACCAAGTTCGCAGATGACTGCAAACTGGGCGCCATAATCGACTCTCCAGCCGACACAAGCATCCTCCAAAAGGGCCTCATAGAAACAGACAACTGGTGCCAGAGCCAAAAAGTGTATAGTCATCCCCTTTGGCAAAAACAAAATGCCCACAAATTACCACATAGGTGGTAATCCATTAAGTACAGAAGAAGTAATTAGGGACCTGGGGACCCAAGTTGATAGCAATCTCTCATTTGACAACCACGTGGCCAAAGTGATTAGAAAAACATTTTATATAGCCCACCTAATCATGAAGGGATTCACATCTAGATTAGGGGAGGTCATCGTGCCTCTTTACTCATCCCTCATCAGGCCCATAATCGAGTACAATGCCCCTTTTGGGATGTACCTTACCAAACACCTGCAGCAACTGGAAAGACCCCAAAAGTACCTCACCAAGAGGATCAAAGGGCTCAAACAGATGCCATATGCTGCCCGGTTAAAGAAACTTCAGCTCTACTCAGTGGCATACCGCCTGCTCAGAGGTGACCTGTGCCTGACGTATAAGGCCATGTCCAACCCGGAATTAAGGGACATGCTGCACCTCAAAAAATCCAAATCCCATCGAGCTACACGCTCGAAAGACTTGAACCTCAGCACTGAAATAAATAGGACATGCTGGAGGGACAGATTCATAACCCAGAGGCTCCCTTCACTCTGGAATAAAATCCCAGTCCAGGTTAGGCAGAGTCCCTCATTGATTCTTTTCAAGAGGAGTCTTGATGAGTGGATGGGAGATCATAGATTTACCCCGGGTATCACTTCTGTGTCACTGTTAGACAGAGGCACAGTATACTAACCTCGAAAAAGGGCATAGCAAAATTAATTTAAAATGGGTGGCGAAAGCCAAACATACTCTGGCTAGGCTTATAAATGCCCTAGGGCAGATAGCCTAATATGACCTATGAACCTATGAACCTATGAACAGCCTTTCATTAGTATATGTATGGTATGCTGATGTCTGTTGCTATATGTTTCCACTGCTTTGTCTACATGCCTCTGTTCCACCAACCACTGTGTCATACATCTATAGACATGTGCAACCTATCAGCATTATATTCATATTTGTGCATACCCATGAAAGGTGTTCAGCATTGCTTTGGGTACCCATGTTTCCTCATTTGGAAATAGCTGTTATACCACAGGTAGGTTTTGCAATACTCCAGATAGGTGCGGTCCTTTGCTGTGCTATAGCACATTACATGTGCCATGTACTTGTAGGTTTGCTCTACTTGCATAACTTCATTGTGTTTTTTATAACTCTACACCATATTGTATTCTTTTAGTGCCAGTAAAGGGTTTTCAAACTGCTCTCTTGTCTGTTATTATGTTTATGTTACTTTCCCAATTATGCTAGGCTACTTCTTGTTCATCTCTTTACTTCTTCGTCTTTTACAAAGCATGCCCCAAATTGTCTTATTCGCTGCCCCTTGTATTCTTTTTCTTTTTTATTCTTCCTATTATACACTTGCTAATGCATATCTCCTTCCTACTCTATTTTATACCTCACCTATTTTCATCAATATTCAGATCTCCCTATGAACAACACTTCAGCTATTCTAGCACAAGGTGGCTAGATATGCAACCTATCTACCTCAGAATTCCTGTCACTTCTCTGCTCTCAATTCATTAAACTGGCTTGAGTCACCCCACTACCATAAGTTTACTCAGCTTCTCCTTGCTCATAAAATGATATATAAATCTTCATCTTTTTCATTGACCAGCACTATTCTTAACCGCTACCTCACAAACCATCTACTTCACTCATCTGAAAAAAAAAAAACTTCTTGAAATTTATAAACCAAAAAAAAAAAAAAAAAAAACGTAGTGGTCAAAGCCTGGAACACGATCCTTGCTGACATTAGAACAAATACTTAGCAATCACATGTTCAAACACTCATTTAAAAATTCGTCCTCAACCCCCTGGCTCTGTTCTTGTCTTATATCAGGCTATAAATGTCCATTATTTTCTCCCTTTTCTTCATCTTGCTTCTCTCTCTCCCCCTTTTTCTCCCTTCTATTCCCTAATTATTTTCCAATACTTGGCCCCCTGCTTCAACTTCTTTTTTTTCTATTACTCCCTACGACAACTTCCTTTTTCTTCTCTCCCCACCTGTACCATCTCTTTGTGTGATATCTCATCCATGTTCACCCTTCTTTTAATTTATTTTATTCCTCTTTTTCTGGTGACCTTATTAAATCTCTAATAATGTTCTCTTGACTTTGGATTGTTTCATATTCTGTGTAACATTTTATTACTTGTAACTGTACATATATTGTATATAGATTTATTTATTATCTGTATGCCATTGTTCTTGTCCTTCTTAATGTCCCTTTTATACTATTAAGCATGTTCTATTATGCAAGTTAGCAAACCGTAGCATGCCTATAGAGATTTTCTCCCTAGGTTTTATGCTCTATTACTTTCCCAGTCAACAAATGTCAAATGGATATATATATGTGTGTGTGTGTGTGTGTGTGTGTGTGTATAGACACACACACACACACACACACACACACACACACACACACACACACACACACACACACACACACACACACACACACAGTGCTGCTATGTGGGTGCACACCATGCTCATCTTTTGCATGATTGCTGCTGTAATTTATACTGTGGTCCCAGCCATAGCACTACAGTTTGCTTCTCATATCTAGGAAGCTGTTTTTAGTTTGACTGGTTTCTGCTCCTCTGTTGCATTTATTATATTGTGACTCTCTGCTGCTTCTGTTATTTTCATGCTGGAAAGCCAGTACTGCTCTGTTCTATTGCTTTATGTCCAATAATTATGGTTAACTATTAGATTATGAAATATACTTTATCATTTCTTATATTCTAAAGCTAACCAGGAAGATGGTATTCCTAATGGAGGATAAAATGACAACTTAAAGAAATCAGTATGGTACAAATATTCTTCTTACTGACCTACCTACAAAACAGGAATTTAGCCAGGTAAGACAGGAGCTTGTACATTTTAACTTTGTCATGAAAGAACAATAGATCTTTATAAAATGTGATGTATCCCCTGTTTGCTGAACACTGCCAGCAAGGAAAAGGCAAGCATTTAGCATGATGTTTCTAGTTTTAAATGAACAAATGCAAAGCTCATGAGCACAATATGCTGATGAATGAATACTTTAAGGTAGCAACCGCATTTAAAGCTAGCATGAAAAAGAGCATGACAAAATTAAACGGAAACATAAATATGGCAAGTAATATGATCAACAGCAATTTAAATAGAGTGATCAGTCACTCAACTGTGACAGATAACTTCATAGTATGTCATTACTCCCTAAGCAGGGAAATACAGATTTCCTCTGAACAAAGGCTCAAAGTACATCTCGAGACCGGTAGTTAAATGTTCATGTATTGTTCCTTTGTGTGGGAAATAGATCTTAATCTTTTTTTTGGTAATCAAATTAAGGCATCTAATAATCAAAATAGTTCATCATGGTTTTTAAAAAAATATATATTTTGTTCATTATTTCCTTTTAACTTCTCAAAAAAAAATCTCTGGAATTGTTTTAAAAAACCTTATTATCTTGTAGCACACATTGGTTTTAGAAATCAAAATAGCTCATCATGCTTTTTTTAAAATCTTTTGCTCATCATTTCTCTTTAACTCTCTGGAATTGTTTTAAAAAAAACCTTATTATCTTGTAGTGCACACTGGTTTTAGAAATGGACTGTAACTCTACTAATTCCTGCAGTCCCAGTATACAAGTTATGTTATTTATTCATTTGTTGTTATTTTACTGTGTGTTACTCCTTGAAGGGTTTACATGAGAATGGTTTGAATGAGAGTTTAGAGGAAGTGGCACTATGACAGGATGTAGTGAATTTAGAGGAAGGTGCACTATGCCAGGATGTAGTGAGTTTAGAGGAAATGGCACTGTGACAGCATGTAGTGAGTTTAGAGGAAGTGGCACTATGACAGGATGTAGTGAATTTAGAGGAAGGTGCACTATGGCATAATGTAGTGAGTTTAGAGGAAGTGGCACTGTGGCAGGATGTAGTGAGTTTAGAGGAAGTGGCACTATGACAGGATGTAGTCACATAGCTACTGGGGTGGATACCTGGGGCAGTAAAGGCTGGATGGGGACATGGCAATAATAGTTTTGGGCTGTACTGGAAAGACGAGGGAAGAAAGATTGGAAATATCCATTTACTTAGGTTAAAATCTGACTGTATGCAGGAGGAGATGAAGGCAGCACAAAGGTTATTGTGAAAGAGACATGGTGCTTATAGTTATTATAATCCAAGAAAGGTGTTTTGTTGATTGTGGGAACTGTTAGTACTAGCCACTGGAAGTATGTTAGGAAGAGTACAAGCTAATGGCTACTACTAAAAGCTGATGAATCAGAAGAAAATCACAATGGTGGATGATGATTTGAACACACTGGTGGTTACTGAACAATGAATCAGAAGAAAAAATGACAATGATGAATAGAGATTTCAAAACACTGGTGGTTACTGGTTAATTCTGGCCACATTGCCTAGCTAGGAAGCAAGTCCTTCCAAGCATCAGAAGCACATGGTCCAGTGGTATAAGTCACCAGAGATAGCTAACATGACCACTGGGGAAGGCATTCACAGTCTAACAATACAATATCCAGTGAGTCATAGCAAAGATCTCATTGTATTATAAACCAAAGCACCAGAGAGGTGATGGAAATGTAGTACATCCAATTTGTGTCGGGGGTGAAGTTAAACAAATTGTAGGCATATTGCCAGATAGGCTTCATAGAATTGTTCAGGGAGGAGGGGTCCTTTCTGAAGTTCTTCAAGAAAAGATTAACTAGGAAGCAGAAGAGGTTACATTTAGTGCATAAGGCACAGTAGAAACAGAATGACAAAAGCTGAAAAAGTTGCTAAACGTAAAAGCAGGACATACTGGAACCTGAACAGGAAGGGAAGATGTGAAGTATGAAAGGGAAGGAAAGAGATAGTAATTATAGTAAAATAAATTAATGTAGCAAATTTCTAAGTGAAAAAAAAAGACATGTAAGCATGCCTTTTTGAAAGCAGGTTGACAACCAAATATAGGTTGTAAACAGCTGTGAAAGGTACAGAACAATTCATTTTTTTGTTCCACTATCATGGATGTAAGGCAGCTTCCTAACTGTAGAGTCATAGAGCAATGAAAAGTAATCAAAAGCTCATAATTTAGGAAGTTTTGGGATACTCTGCAGTGGATGAGAAGTGAGAAAAAGGTTCATGCTTAAGTGGGACACAGGCAGTCTTACTAAAAAAATGACAGATGGTCAGCACTATGGGTTTTAAGTTCTGTGACACCTCCAAAGGCAAAAAAAAAAAAAACAGGTGAAGCAAATAGATTATAATAAACAGAGAGCAGAGCACATCTATGAAAACTACTTGAGTTATACGATTCTATATTTTAAGCAAAGACATGTCATCAGATCTAAACAAGATATAGGCTATATATGACTTGATCTCTTCCAGGTAATACAAAAGAAGTGTATCATTTGCTTAACATGACAAACTATAAGTCAAAGTTCATTAGAAACTTGAATTATTAGGGAATTTATGAGAAAACATATACTTTTCTTGGAAGGGCAAATGTCCAAAAACATTTAATCAGTTAAAAATACATCTGACATTAAGAGACAGTGATTTAAACATTCATCCCAAAGTATAAAATAGTGTTAAAAGCTGAGACTAGCTAAGTAGAAGTTGAAGTAGTCCTAGGTTAAGTAAAAAAATAAATAAAAACAGTATGTGAACCACTGCAAAACCAAGGAAACAAAAATCATAAATATGCCTTCCAAGGAACTGTACAAAAAGTATCATATGTTTTAGTGCTTTCACCCAGCAAATTAACCAGAACTTCTTCAGAAACCAAATGACAACCAATCTGAATCTTATATACTGTTATCAAAGACTCACATCAATTAAAACAGAAATACACCTAATAAATAGTCTTCATTTTTTATCTTAATGCTTTTAATTAAAAAAAAAAAAAAAAAAATATATATATATATATATATATATATATATATATATATATATATAGAGGATTGGTACTGATCTCCGAAAGAACTTTTCACGAAGCACAAACAGCCAGGCATACTTCCATGAAAGTGCTTTTTACCGAAAAAGCACGTTCACGGAAGTATGCCTGCAGCTAGAGGGACTCCTGGGGGAATGACTTTTGCGGAGATCGTACTATGGTGCGGATAAGGGAATATTCCCTTTTCCTCACTGTAGTGCAATCTCGGAGTGAGAATATTAAAGTAGGGGGCATAAAAGTAGATTTATTTTTTCGTTTTGTTTTTTGTAACGTACTTTAACAAAAGCACTTTTTCGGTGAAAGCACTTTCGTTAAAGTGTGTTCAGTGATTGTTGATTCGGACTATTGAACTTTTGTTCAATAGTCCTAGATCCATATATATATATATATATATATATATCTATATATATATATATATATATATATAGTTCACTTTATAATCTCAAAATCCTGAAATATTGAATTTCAGAATCTTGAGATCATAAAGCCGAAACCTTAAAATCCCAAAATCCCAGAAGCGAGAATTTCAAAATCGTGTCTCCTACGCTAACCATACACCACACACATACACATACACACACAAACACACAAACCTACACTACATACAAGTAGGGGGGCAAGACACCCTGCACCCCCCACCACTCCCCTACTTAAATATACTAATTCCAAGGTCACACTACACAGACAAACACACGGAAACACCACCATGCAAGCTACATTCTCCTCACACACACGCATCACAGTAACCAAACACACTGACACACACTAAAGCCCCTAACCAAAACCCTTAAAGATAAATACTTACCTGAACTTCCAGCTATCCATTCACACAGTGCAACACCAGAAGCGCTACTTCAAAATCTCCGTAATTCGGGATTTTGAAATTTGCGCTTCTGGGGTTTCGAAGTTTTGAGCTTTTGGCTTTATAATCTTGGGATTCTGAAATTTGGTATTTCAGAATTTCGAGATTATAAAGTGTTCCCATATAAGTGTATGTATGTATGTATGTATATATATATATATATATATATATATATATATATATATATATATATATATATTAATATGGTTGTTTAAATCAATGCTAAGCTAAGTGTAAAATATCACGTAAAAAGAAATAACATGTGCAAGGTTTTTCTGAAGAAGTTCACATCATTAAAAGTGGATGAAAGCGCTAGCTCATTGTGCCTCAGTGTGTCTCTTGGTTGGATCCTGTTTTTTTCATTTTCAACATATGCAAGTAGGTCTTTATCAGATGTGAAAAAGAGATATTCACCAAAATAAGAAACATTAGCCCTAGTATGGGCTTGTGAACATGTTCATATACTTCCTTTGATAGAGACCACAGATAATCTGAGGTAATGTTAAAGGTCTCAAATTAAAACTATCAAAATGAGAAGAAAGATGGTCATAGAGGTTACAACCCTGCCAATTCAAAGTACAAAATAAAAGGAAATTTAGTTGCTTACAGTTCAAGAAATGTATTTATAACATAAAAATGAAAGAAGCATGATAAAGTTGTAAAAGATTATGTGAGCGTGATAGCTAAATATGCAATGCTACAAGATTTGGCTATTTAATAAAAAATAGAATTAGACACATGGTGGTGCTGCAGTAGCATTGTCGCCTCACAGTAAGACGTTGTCCTGTTTGATTCTCAGCTAGAGCGTCTTCTGTGTGGAGATATGCGTGAATGGGCGTACCTTCATTGAAGGTTGTGCATCAGAGCTGGCAACTCGGCACGTAAAAATCTACTGCCAATCATTAGCGGATCGGAGTTCCACTGTGGTGACCCCTAACCGGGAAAAGCTGAAAGACACAACATTACAATTGCAACGTTTCTGTAGGACAAGAAAAAAAAGGCCCAGACACATTATTAGAAGTGGAATGTTTCTATAGGACTAATATCTGCACAAGATAAAAGGAAAAATGGCCCAGAGAATGTCAAGTGCTGCGACAAATATAATTAAGAAAAATAGTTTCAGCAGATGGTAGCTGATTGTTAAAAGGGACAAAACTGATAATCCTCAAAATATTATAGAAAAGCTATGTAGAAAATGCATATGAAGAACAGCTAGGAGAAGTGAGAACTAGGGCTGTAAGTTGATGGAAGATCTGATCCCCGAATAAGGATAATATTATAGACTGTTCACCACACTAATATACAGTGAAAGAGAAATGCTCCTGCCTACGTGTCAGAAATGTCCAAAGCACTCTGAGATTAACGTAACTGTAGACTGTTGTGGGCAGAGTAACAACAGATGTCATTGTTCGTATTAATATGTAAATACTCCAGCTTTCCAATTGCAGACACTATAACAACCATATCAGCTGACACTGTGATTTCTATCTTAGGCAAGATTTTGTCAACATTTAGTATGGCAACTACTTTCAAATCTGATAATGGTTCAGCCTTCAATAGTACCCAGTTTAAACAGTTTAATGATTTTCAAGAAATTAGTCATAGAAGGGTGACCACCACAGCCATAAACAAGTAATATGATGGAAAAGTTAGTAGCTAATGCAGGTAAGACTATAAGAACTCCAGATAGTAAGAGGATACTTGGGAAACAATAGTGGAGAATAAATTTCCCCTACATGTTAAGTAGTGAGATTCACTGTCTTACTTTAAATATAAACTGCTGACTGGATTGGTATCCACAAATTTCCTCTGAGTTTTATTGGTATGGCCCTCCTAGAGAAAGGAGTTACTGCCTAAGGGAGGGTAGTGACAAAGCGTGAATGGCCATAACATTTATTGGCCTTGGAATATCTGTGAATATAAGCTGTTTTTATGGCTTACCCCATACCCATGGCTTCTTATGAAATCTCTGCCTACCCCCATGATGATATTGAATAGGATAAAGTGGGTGTAAGAGAATGAATGAATGAATAATTAAATACAGCAAAATCCATTGGAAGTCAGTCTCCAGTGAAATGTACCTCTGTAGCATATTCTGCCTAAAACAGGCTATTAGACAGAAGATCGAAAGCCTATCCTTGTACTCAGTGGATGAAAGGCAATAAACACACAGGTCTGTGCCAACTTATCGAAATTAAACTTAACTCTTAACTGTACAAATATATACATGAATGTAATGTCTTATCGTACAAGGGTAAATGTTTATCTTTACTGTTGTTGATCTTGGGTAGTAGCTGAAAAGAGTCAACAGACCAATCCACTTACCTGGTAAACAAACAACAATCAATAAATAAATAAACTCTCCAGAATTTTGGAGAACATCCCTGATTTTGTTTTATGTTTTTGCACTGTCCCTTGTAAAATGTTTGATTTTCTGGTAAATCACTCTCATATCTCTCAACTATCCAGAATTTCACAAAATGTCCAGATTTTTGCATTATATTTTTGGTATGTTCTTTATAAAATTTGTGGTTTTCTAGCAACTTTTGTGGTTTTCTGGCCCACTAAATAATGAGACATTTGAGTCTGAAACTTTATATCCTTCAAAAAATGAATGCTATTGCAACAGCTGTTATTCTAGCAGCTTTCTAAGTTTATAAGAACAATATTTAAAATCAGTCACTGATGTTGGCTCTTTATCCCAACATCATTTTGGTTTTGCCCAGAATTCTTAAGCAAAAGTTGAGAGGTATTACAGTCAGTCACTCGTGCCAAACATTAAAGTTTCATACTCCTATTAATCAGGAAATGCATGTTGATGCAAAAACTGTTCTGTTAACATTTTAACTGGAGAAGTAATGTTTACAAATTATCCCAGGTGCTGACCCTTCATTCCCATTATTTTTGACTTTGCTCAAAATTCTTGATGAAAGAAGTTGATTGGTATGCTTCAGAAACAGTTACATAGGCTTTTCCATGATAACTGTGACATCCTGACTTTGGGGCTACCTTGGAAATGTCAATGCAAAAGCTTCTGTGTAATCACTACTCTGACAGCAGCTTCAGGGTATATTGGGCAGCTGTTGAAAGCTGAGGGCTCTCACCCTTCCTCACTGTATGGCTCCAGTACCTATGGAGCTAGCACTTTACAGTAGTGCGCTGTGGTGTTCTCAGCTTCTTGGAGTCTTGCCATCCTAAATCTATTTTGTTTATATATTGCCCCTGTTCCATCTAAGTTTAGGCCTGTTGCTCTAATTGGATTTTGTTGTTGTTATCTAACCTTGTTTAATGTGAGATTGGACCAGACAGCAAATGAGTATCTTAGGCTTGGCCTTTGCTAATTTGAGGACCCTTGGCTTTGGTTACTGCACTTGTGGAGAGAAAGAATAGTTCATGACTTGTCTGTCTGAACTTGGCTCTTTGTCCTGATTATTTTTTTTTGTCTTAGTTATTATGCAGAGGATAGCAAGAAACAGAAACAGATGATCCACTATGGCGACCCCTAATGGGAACAGCCGAAAAAAAAAGAAGATCACAAACTTCAAGATTCGGAATTCAGCCTATCTCATATTTTGGTCACATTTAATAAAGTCAGCTACCATATAATTGCCAACTAGAAATCCTATTCAATATTACTGAGGTTAATTGGATTCCTTATGTGTGTGTGTGTGTGTGTGTGTGTGTGTGTGTGTGTGTGTGTGTGTGTGTGTGTGTGTGTGTGTATATATATATATATATATATATATATATATATATATATATATATATATATATATATATATATATATATATATATATATATATACACACACACACATACTAATCCCAATACCCTAATTGTAGATGACTTCAGTTATCCATCTGTCAATTAGAAGTCTTATACAAGTAGCAAAAAATAAACTTAGTGTTAACTAACTTTTATTAATACCAACTCCCAAGATCAAATTACCATGCTCTCATGAGACAGAATGCAACTTTTACTTGAACATTTGCTAATGTTATCCATTCCTTGAAAAAATATTGCCTCAAAATTAGTATAAAATTTCCCACAATTCAACCACATTCAGGGAGTTCATCAATGCTAACCTTATATCCCTATTATAAGGCTTTAAAAGTTTCAAAAGTGCATAAGTGCAAAAGTGCATGACTCCTGTTGACCCTGTCTCTAAAGTCACCACATTTAAAATTTGCCCATTATTTTTACAGCTGTCTCAATCAATGTATAGATAAGCCAATACATATTAGGCATAATTATGGTGAGAAATTCAGGGTCAAGCCCCTCTGGTAGAAGTCTCAGATAAACAATCTTTATAATAGGGAGAGAAAAATATATCATGCATATAAAAAATTCCACTATCAGTCAGAAGAAAGACTATACAAAGATTGGCATGGATCTAAGCACATCATCATTAAGAGCAGTTGGTCTGAATATGAACTGATAGTTGGAAGCTTTTCTAAGAATAATCACACATATTTTTCAGCTATATTAGGAGGGCTAGAAGCAGTGTCCAATAGTGCACCAATGTTGAAGTGAACTGCTCTATCTGTTCTGATACCAAAGATATAGCAAATATCTTGGATGACAAATTTAGCTCAAAATTTCCTCTTTCTCACACCCCAGTATCCCTCCCTAGAATCTCGTAATATTGTCCCTCCCATTATCTGTATGAACTTTGACACTATTGCCAATACTAAAATAAACAATTCTTTGGGCCCAGATAATACACTCGGCTACCTTATTGTTAGCACACAGCACATTATTACTGAGCTTCCTAAGCATTTTAATCTCAGTTATTCCACAGAGTATGTGCCAGAGCTCTGGAGAACAGTGGTTAACCCTGGAATTTATTATCCTATTAGCCAGACTAGTATTATTTGTAAAATCATGGAGTGGAATTTAGTCAGTCATATTGACAGTAAAATTGAAAATTTGCTAGCACTTGATCTTGGTTAGCATAGTTTTGTGAATTGTAAGTTTTGCTTGATTAATTTGGTTAACTGTTTTTGAAGGTCTGACTGATGCCACTGATGGATAACATTCTGTCCATGCCACTTATCACAAGCTTGCTAAAGTATTCAATAAGATTTATCATGCAGGATTTGTTGATAAACTCACCAGCTTAAATATTAAACCCCTATATTACTTGATATATTGCTAATGGTCTCTCTGGTCATACTCACAGGGTGAGACTTGGTGGTACCTTCTGATCTAATAGCTTAATCATTAGTGGAATTTCTCAGTGCTATGCGCTTAGTGATTAGTGGAGTCCCTTGAGGCTCTTTGTTTAGTCACTAAGAGAGACAGGCTAGATTCTGCCCTTCTGAGCTGGGAATTTCTGGTTAAAGGCTTACTGAGCATGCTTACTTGAACTGTTTCTTTCTGAAATCAGTACGCCTTACTTGTTGTAGCATAGACTAGATTCAGGCCTGCTGGATCTAGCTTTGTTTGCATAACTTGTGCACTGATCCAGGTTTTGCATGCTGGGCAGCACCGGTTAGCTAGAGTTAAAGTATTCTCGGCTCCACAAAGTCTACTCTTCAGTTTTTCCTTGGAACTAGACAAACCTTCAACTTTAGTAATTAAATCATTCATTTCACAGTCAAGCACTTGCCTAAAACTCATAGCAAGCACTAATTAACCCTAGCACTAGACCCCCCTCTATATTGTCCAGAAGGACAAGGCTCACTATTTGTCCCCACCAGCCAATCAGAAAAACAGCTTACTCTACCTATTCAGGCATGTCCAAAGGACAGTTTCTGGTGTACTCTCCAGTCCAACTGGTGAATCTGGGCATTTTGAGGCAATGTTACAACTGCCTCATGTACACAGACAACCCTCTCCTCCTACCACCAAACACTAATATATGTGAGAGATGCAATTATACAGTCAAACTGGAGGCAAAGCTCTCTCAACCCAAGACTGGAACTGACAGTCAAGAGGAGAAGGATAATACTTGCAACACACCACCAGTCTCACATAGACCTAATAAACCAACACCGGCAAATAACACACAGGAATACATGAAAACATACTCGGAGGCTCTAAATAGAAATCTGCAAAAGCAACAGAGACCTCCAAAGCAGACATCCAAGCAATAGCCACACTCCATCACCAACCATGAAACACATAATTGACATAATCAGTGCGCCACGCGATCACAGCCCTTAAGGCAAAATAACATACCCAACACACTAGTAATAGGCGATTATATAGTCAGGCACACTGATGCCTCACTAACTAGGCTGGACAAGGAGAAGGTTACAGTTAGCTGCCTGTCGGAAGCCAGGATCCGCCACATAACACAAGCACTCAGGTCACTCCAGAACAAGTACAAATACTGTCATTGTCCATGTTGGTGTGAATGACCTGAGACGTACCTCCCTGGACTACATGAAAAGAGACATGGAAGAGCTCTCTGATCATGTAGCCCAGGCTGGTATGACCTTGACCCTGAGTAGCATCCTGCCCTCACCAAGAATGATGCCACAGTATAAAGAAAAAAATGATCAATTTCAACAATTAGCTAAGTTTCTGGTGTCATTCAAAGGGGATCCAGTATCTGTCTGCCTGGGATGACATGCTCGACAAGTCACATTGCTTAGCAAGAGATGGCTTGCACCTGTCACCCTTAGGCTTTTGAATACTGGTCAAGGCTCTTGCCGCCCCCATAGTGCCTTTTGTAGGCAAGGCTCAAAAGACAAACCCACCACCATAAATAGCACAAGTAACCAAAAACTGAGGGTAATGGTACTCAATGCCAGAAGTCTAAACCTCAAAATGCACGTACCTGAGGCACTCCTCAGTATAGAGAACATTGACATCTGTGCAGTAACAGAAACCTGGTTTAGGGCTCTTGAGAGCACCTCAGCACTACTAGGCTGTAACTCATACTATACTTTTCGGCCACAGAACCAGGACCAAAACACAAAAGGCAGGGGTGTATCCATATTCATCAAGGATACCTACACCTCCAGGTTAGTGGCACAGCACAATGCATCAGAGATCATCCATGTGCAACTAACAATGGGCAAAACTGCAATCCAAATTGTAGCTTGCTACAGATCACCCACCATGACTCAGGACCCCCATTCCACATTTCTGGAGACACTGGGAAATATGAAGGTCCTACCAAACACCCTAATACTGGGTGATTTCAATTACCCAAACATAAACTGGGAGAACTACTCAAGTACTAACTCCCTTGCACAACGCTTCCTAGAGTTTATAAACTAGAATGCCCTAGATCATCTAGTCAACACCCCCACCTGAGGGAACAACATATTGGACCTGGTCATCACCAACATGGGCGACCGGTGTTCCACACCAGAGGTCAACCCCTCGCTGGTTAGATCAGACCATAGACTAATCACTCTGGATATCCACATTCTGCCCCCACCCCCAATCAAGAAAACCACCTTGAAAAACTTTTCAAAAGCAAACTTGATGTTACTTAAGACCGGAGGTGGAAAGGTTCACAGCCCCCATGCTAAAGGACAATGCTGTCCAAGCTGCTGAAACCTTTACAAAGGCACTCCATGAGCATCTGCAGGAATGCATGGATCATGCTATCCCAAGTAAAACCAAGAATCACTCCTCCAAGAAAAAGAAACCAGTCTGGTGGACCCCTGCCATAAACAAGCTATACAACAGAAGGAGGAAATTAGTACAGAAAAGAGTAAAATTCCAAGAAGGAAAGATATTCCCGATCAGTATCAGCAAAAAACTATGATCCCTTATTAAATCATCCATGGCTAGTTTCGAAAGAAAAATTGCCAATGACTCCAAAAATAACCACAAAACATTCTTTAGCTATGTCAAGAACCTAAGTGGAAACTCTCAGATCTGCTCTGAGTTAGTGCAGAATAGCACAAAATACACTGAACCGACTGATATTGCCAACATTCTGGCAGACAGGTTTAGTGCAAACTTCACCCCCCTCTCACCCCCTAAAGGGCCGATAACCATACCAGAAGAATGTAGGGCCCTGTCAATCACCGACACACAGGTTAAAACAGCCCTATCCAAAGCCAAAAACACAGCTTCAATGGGACCAGACAGTGTCCCAGGCTGTGTCTTACAAGAGCTCCAAAATGAACTAACCCCTCACCTAAACACACTGTTCAAACTCAGCCTCTCTACAGGCTACGTACCCACAGAATGGTGCACAGCAACAGTTATCCCACTCCACAAAGGTGGAGCCACAATGGACCCCAGGAACTATTGCCCTATAAGCCTGACTAGCCTGATCTGCAAGGCTATGGAGCACATCATCATGGAACTAATTAACAGAGACATTGGGAACCTCCAAAACCTTGAACCCTACCCAGTTTGGTTTTGTTAAGGGCAGATCATGCCTCCCAAACCTGGTGGACTTCTTTGAGACAGTTACCAAGGCCATAGATGAGGGAAAGGAGGTCCACACAGCCTACTTAGACCTCGCAAAGACTTTCAACACCATTCCCCATTCTAGTATTATAGAAAAGCTCACCAGCTTGAACATAAACCCCTACATCATGAGATGAGTTGCCAACTGGCTTATGGATAGAACCCACATGGTGAGATTTGCAGGCTCTATGTCCAACTCTAAACCGAGTACAAGTGGCATGCCCCAGGGCTCAGTCCTAGGACCCCTCCTGTTTGGTATATACTTCTCAGAGGTACAGGCAAGCATAGGAGGACTATGGCTGACCAAGTTCGCAGACGACTGCAAACTAGGGGCCATAATTGATTCCCCGGCTGATGCAGACACCCTCCAGGAGGGTCTCACTGAGACGGATACTGGAAAAAACAAAGTACCCATGAGCTACCACATAGGTGGTAGTCCCCTAAATGCATAAAATGTAATTAGGGATCTGGGGACCCAAGTAGATAGCAATCTCTCCTTTGATAATCATATTGCCAAGGTGGTTAGAAAATTCTTCTATGTGGCCCACCTAATCACAAAAGGGTTTGCATCTAGAACAAAAGAGGTTATTGTGCCTCTCTACTCATCACTCATTAGACCCATCATAGAATACAACACCTTATTTGGGATGTACCTTACAAGACACCTGCAACAGCTGGAAAGACCACAAATGTACCTCACCAAGAGGATTACTGGCCTCAAACAGATGCCCTATGCAGCCCAACTCAAGAAACTCCAGCTGTACTTGGTTGCATACCGCTTACTCAGAGGTGATTTCTGCCTGACATACAAGGCCATGTCCAACCCAGAATTGATGGACATGCTCCACCTAAAAAAAAAAACAAATCCCAGAGAGCCACACACTCTAGAGATATAAACCTCACCACAACGATAAACAGGACATGCTGGAGGGATAAATTCCTGTCCCAGAGACTTCCCATGCTATGGAACAGGATTCCAATATATATCAGGCAGAGCCCCTCACTAACACTCTTCAAGAGAAACCTTGATGGGTGGATGGGAAACAGAAAATTTACCCCGGGGATCACTGCAGTGGCTCTGCTGGACAGTGGTGCAGAGAACTAATGGCTTTGCTGGATAGGGGCACAGGGAACTAATCTAAGGGGTTGGTGAAATCCAACACATTCTGGCTAAGCTTATAAATGCCCTTGGGCAGATAGCCTAGTACTTACCTATGAACCTATGAACCTATGAACTAGTGGAGCTCCTCCAGACTCCTATCTTAGTCACTAATGTAGTCCCTCGAGGCTCTGTGTTTCACTAATGGTGTCCCTTGAGACTCTCTGCTTAATCACTAGTGGAATCCCTTGAGTCTGTGTGCTTAGTCACTAGTGGAGTCCCTTGAGACTCTGTGCTTAGTCACTAGTGGAATCCCTTGAGGCTCTGTGCTTAATCATTAGTGGAGTCTCACAAGGCTCTGTGCTTAGTCACTAGTGGAGCCCCTTGATGCTGTGTGCTTAGTCACTAGTGGAGTCCCCTGAGGGTCTGTGCTGGGTTCCTTTCTCTTTGGTATCTAATTACTTGATGTGAAGACAGATGTCCAAGGTTTGAGGTTGGCCAAGTGTGCAGATGACTGTAAAACAGGTGACACTATTACATCCTTACAAACTCTTATATTCCTCAAGAAAGGCTAGATAGCCCCAACACCTTGTTTTCTGATCATGACCGTAGACTTGATGTAAAAAATGTAGTATAGTCTAGTGCAATTGCATTTAGAAAATAAGTTGTTCCCACCATCACATAAACTAAACCCTGCTTAAAATCACTACAGTTATTAGAGATCTAAGAACTTCCACAAACAATGAACTGTCATTTTATTTATTTTATTTTTTATTTATATTTTGTTAACTGGATAAGTGAACTCACCCAGGGACCCTAATTAGAAATGCACTTAGGAATACAAAAAAAGTACTACCTTTAGGATACCTGACAAAGATTGCATGTACACTACATAACCAATGTGTCACATTGAATAAGTAAAACATAAAACCATATTTACAAGAATGTACACATTATTAATGCTTAAATACACATTGTAAACTTCATTATAAATACAGAATTGTATCTAAACACATTGTACAGCTCATAACACTGTAAGATGTCACTACCGTGTAATGGAGTAGGACTCAGCAATTGATCATCAAGTATTAATTACATTAAGGAAATAGGTTTCCATTGCCCAGTTAATTATCAAAGGTTAATAGCCTTAAGATCCAGACAGGTCCTAGTCACTCTGTATTCTTCCTTCATCAGGCCAATCATTGAATACAATGCCCTGATTCATGGTCCTAGTCACCCTGTAATCTTCCTTTATCAGGCCAATCATTGAATACAATGCCCTAATTCCAATCATTGAATATAATGCTCTAATTCATAGTCCTAGTTACCTTGTATTCTTCCTTCATCAGGCCAATCATTGAATACAATGCTCTGATTCATGGTCCTAGTCACCCTGTAATCTTCCTTCATCAGGCTAATCATTGAATACAATGCCCTAATTCCAATCACTGAATATCATGCTCTAATTCATAGTCCTAGTCACCTTGTATTCTTCCTTCATCAGGCCAGTCGTTGAATACAATGTTCTGATTCATGGTCCTAGTCACCCTGTAATCTTCCTTCATCAGGCCAATCACTGAATACAATGCCCTAATTCCAATCATTGAATACAATGCCCTAATTCCAATAATTGAATATAATGCTCTAATTCATAGTCCTAGTCACCTTGTATTCTTCCTTCATCAGGCCAATTGTTGAATATAATGCTCTGATTCATGGTCTTAGTCACCCTGTATTCTTCCTTCATCAGTCCGATCGTTGAATACAATGCTCTGATTCATGGTCCTAGTTGCCCTGTATTCTTCCTTCACCTGGCCAATCGTTGAATACAATGCCCTAATTCCAATCATTGAATATAATGCTCTGATTCATAGTCCTAGTCACCTTGTATTCTTCCTTCATCAGGCCAATCGTTGAATACAATGCTCTGATTCATGGTCCTAGTTGCCCTGTATTCTTCCTTCATCAGGCCAATCATTGAATACATTGATCTGATTCATGGTCCTAGTCACCCTGTATTCTTCTTTCATCAGGCCAATCATTGAATACAATGCTCTGATTCATATACATCTTACCAAACACTTATACAGCTTAAAATACCTCAAAGTTTCCTAACCAAAAAAATTAAAGGGCTAGGCTTCCATAGCTATCCAGATAACTTAAAATGTCTTTCACTTTTTTTCATCTGGGTCAGACTCCTACATGAGATCTCTGATGTTCTCCAGTTCAAAAACTCTTAAGTTATATTGTAGCATATTTTGGACTTCTTGGAGGAATAGGTTCGTCCCCCAAAGAATCCCCTACCTGTGGTGCAAACTTCCTCTGCATGTTAAATGGTGTAATACTTTTGTCTCTTTCAAATTGAGAATTGAATATTGAATGGATTTTCATACATTTCCCCCAGGAATTAGTAGTATTGTTATTATTAAAACAAGAAAAGTGATAATCCTGTTGGCAACACTTCCTAGCATGCATGTCAGGTTGTTCAAACCACCTGCCTATTATTTATTAATCCATGAACTTAATTAAGGAAGAGACACATAAGCAATAAGCCATCTGAATTTTTCATTCATCTATTTAATACACATCATCCCACTGGTGATTTATTGTAGACAGTTTGGAAAACAGAAAGAAAGAAAGGAATCTGGAGTCCAGTTTGAAAAATGGCTCCACACTCCTTTTCAGTCTGTGCTTTGGATTTAATGCAAGGAGTTGCACAGCTCCCTGGGAGATTATATATAATAAACAGACTTTCATTTTCACTACAGCCTCTGCAATAATATTTTGTTTGCAGAAAATGCTTCCTGTAAAAGGTGCATCCCTACCATGTATTTGTGGGTATCTTTATTATGTTTAGTGTGGTGCACTTAAGGTGCATGTTGTCAAAAGTGACAGAAATGAATCTTGATATGTAAAACATTTTGTATACCCATTAGTGGTTTAACCTGCTTACCTGAATTTCCAGTTAATATATGAATACAGATAGAGAGATAGGCAGGTAGGCAAAAATATTTATATAGTCATCCATAAAATGTAATTTAAATAAGTTTATATGATTTTATAACTAATATAACAAATCCATTCTTGTTTTGCTGCCTCTGATATGTCACAAAGTGAATGATGGATCTTTGCATTTACTTTATGTATTATAACTTCCTACAAGGATATTTAAGCTAAAGGCTTGAAATGCCACATATAGCTAGAAATCTTTAGTAAAGACTTACTTTTCAACATTGTACTAAACCAGTTGGTCTCTTTGGTAAGCATTGTGCTACAATATTTACACCTCCAAATTACAGAATGTACAGTGGTGGAGGTTGATATACTAGGTAATAAAAATAATTAAACCAAAACTGAAATAGAATATTTTCTATTTACTAAACTATGACCTTAATTATTTCTGTCAAATTCTAGCAGACTTATCTCTCAGAAAGGTACTGAGATAACAACAGCTGTCAGACTTCATTTCCTGTGGTTGACATCACTAACACATTGCTTCCTGTTTTAGCCGAACTCGTGAAACATTCTCTGAGGTTAGCACTTTCTAAGCAGCTACTCATCTTCATATTTTGGTATGTCAAAAATACTTGCCCACCAATGTCTTGTCAGAAACATTTGTCTACCAATGCCTTGCTGCTACAGATGCTGATCTAGACTGATTGCCAGTATATATAGGTCTGTAGGCGTACTGCCCTGAAGGGCCATTTTAAGCCTAGCCAATAATTCAAGGTTGGAATCAAACCCTGTACCTTGTATCTATGAGGTAAAGACCTTAGCCATTATGTCACACCCACCCAATATAATACTATAAGTCCTCAAAAAACACATGTTTCAGGAGTTGCGTAACAAATGCAAGGACTCTTTTATTTGGCAAGACCCCAGTGTCTTAATAGACCTTTTCTTTGTAATCCCCTAGGAAACAAAATAAAACATAATAAGAGTTAATGTTTAATCAGAAGGTTTTTAATTTCATTTCCACAAAGAAATCTGGTGAAAGCAGAAACCATAATTAAATTTTTAAATGGAACTACAATCTTGAGAATAATGATTTTTACAATGTATACACACTCCAGAAAGTTCCATTTAATGTAACCAGCCACACGTATCTGAAAGGATCGCAGTGTGCACAAGAACTCAAACTCTCTGTTCATAAATAAAAATATCCATTATAAAGGTAAAACTTTCTGTTTATTGTTAAAACTTGATAAAACTTTAAAAGGAACTTAATGCTTTTATCCCACAAATAGCAAGGGATTTTGTCAGTTATCTTAACAGTGTGGCATCACTTCCTAATATAGTCTTTCTTCAATTAATCAGAGCCCAGACCTAAATCCAGTAGAACATCTGTGGGGTTACCTGAAGAGGGCTGTGTACAAGAGATGCCCTTACAATCTAACAGATTTAGAGAGCTTTTGCAAGGAAGAGTGGACAAACATTGCCAAGTCAAGATGTGTCATGCTGATAGACTCCTACCCAAGAAGACTGAATGTTGTAATTAAATCAAAAGGTGCTTCAACAAAGTATTAGTTTAAGCATGTGCATACTTATGCAACCAGCTTATTGTATGTTTTTTATTTTTTATATTTGTTCCCCTAACAGATTTATTTGTTTTTCAATTGAATTGTACAGGTTGTATGTCACATTAAAGGTGAGAAAAGTTTTGAAATGATTTATTGTGGTCTCATTTTTTTCATATCACAAAACCTGGCATTTTAACGGGGGGGTGTACACTTTTATATCCACTGCATACACACACACACACACACACACATATATATATATATATATATATATATATTATGTTTTTGTAAAACCTTGCCGTGTTAATGGCCTTGCAGCAATATTTTTTAGCTTTCCTCTCCTTCATGCTAATTTTTAACCATTGCCTTATATTTGAAGAACTTAAGAATTACTGAAAGTAATTGCTGCTTATTTTCAGAAAATCTTTGTGGTTCATGAGCATCCATCTGTGGTCTGTGTTCATTACCATTTTCTTAAAATAGAGTGATGATCCCTTTCTTTATCTATTGACAAACACTGTCTAACTTATGGTTTTGTAAAGGTTAAGATCTAGGGACACTATCTACATTCACTCCTGTTGTCAGTTATCAGTACTAGGTTTCCTGTCATTCCAGTATGAGCTGTTCTCTTAGCGGGAACTGAGTCTAATCTAATCTAGTTTGCTTTCCAAGAAATGTTAGAGGTAATGATGTCTGATCAGCCTAGATTTATTTTATAACTCTGAGAGAGGAAGAATGTGTGACTTCTGAATGCTTTGTGTGAACTTTTCTGGGGCAAAAAGTAGGACATGTAATGGACAATAATAAATAAGAGTCAAAAACACAATTCCTAAAGAAAGCAATGTGAGATGTTCTGCTGACCTAACATGGTCTGTACTAAGAAGTCAGAAAAGCATAGAAATGTCACACAAGAGGAGAAACAGTTGCCATACTTTATTCATATGTGATAAAGTATGGATTGTTTTATATGAAGCAAATACATTACGAGATGGAGTAAATGTGTTCTTAGTCTGTAGTTGTCCTTTATTTTTATACTTTCCCTATGTTGCTACGTGGAGACATCTTCTCATTTGAACATTCTGACTGGAACAACTTTCTTTTCAGCATAATATTCCTATTTCTGCTGGTTACTGGCTGCTGACCACACCCTGCCATGACAGCAGTGTCATACCAGCTGCAGCTGGCCATTATCTCTACAGAAACAGCTCAAACAGTAATGCTCCAAATTTAAGTTATAACAAATGGAGACTCATGTTACATCTACCCCATGTCCTTTATTTCTTCTTCAGTATGTAAAGACCTAAGATCTGATATATGTGGCACATATCTGTTTATACAAACTAACCTATTCCTAAGTGGCAAACAGTTTGTGCATGTTATAGGAGCTTTGGTATAAGGTATATTCTGGTGCTGTCTGTTTCCTTCAGGAACCTATAGTGTGATCATATGGATAGAGGATCTGTCCCAATATTCCTATTTTGTCATTACATTTAAGTGCTTTGTTTAACACCTTTTACTTTTCCCCCAGCAATCTAGTTTCATTTATAGTGGCCATTGGTTTTGTAATTTCACACAGGAGATGTTACTAGGCCAAGCAGATCTGATTTTGTGCTACATTGTAGCAATCTGCTTATTCAGTCAGTTGTAAACTTACCAATGGGTATGAGCTTCATTTGTTGTGTTTAATTGTCCTCTACCTTGACTCTCAATAAGTCAGCCTGGATAGAGAGATCAGTAAAACTGCTACTGAATTATGTAGAATTTTAGGTGATTTTTTGAATCCTGAATTATACCATACCATTTGTTGCACTAGGGGAAACTCCATATTCTGCAGTCCTGATCACAGGTCTAGTATTGTTATATTTAATCCTTGCTTTCTTTTAATCTCTTCTCTATCTAGCAAATAAGTAGTTATGGTCTCCTTATCACCTGACCGATTTCTTCAGAGTACTGCACATTTGTACAAATACGTTCAGGAATTCCTATTTTTTTTTTCTGAGTTAGACAGACATTAGTAGAACTCTTGAAGTACATTTACCAACAGGAAGTTGCAGTCTGTGTTGTGACCAAGAATGAGTATATTCTCAACTGTATGAAATGGAATATTTGGTGCCCTTTTCCCTGACTGTGATGATGTCAAGTATTGCCAGCTATGCCAGGAGAAGTAGGGCAGTGGATGTATAACATATGCCAGCACAGCTAGCTGGAATTTAATAAAGAATTGTATGTTATCTGAATATCAAACTGATATGTACAGATGCTTGTGTTAAAAATGTATCAACAATGTCACCTGCTGGAGAGAGGAAGAAATTTACATGTATTATTATAACTGTTGAAATTTATATATTGTTTAATCTCACTCCACCTGACTTTGAAAAACAGTAAGAAGGTAAATTACCTAATTTAGGCCATAAAGATTGTATCTTACAGTTCTCAATGCAGCCTGAGACAAAAAGTCTGTACTAGGAAGCTTCCATGAATTGTTATTGGGGCGAACTAATTGCTACTCTTGAATGGTGGAGGTTTGAAATTGTTTTATGATTTCCAGGAACTGGTTAGTTAAGTATTGTTTTTCTTTTCTGTAACTGTGTGAACCTGTCCACTTGTATTAATTTTGATGTGTCCTGTAATTGAAACTCTGGTATTTATTGTAAATAGATATTCCATATTTCATGTTCTTTTATTATTTATTTTAGTATTTATTATTAAATACATTTAAACTTTTCATTGTGGTTGGTCCTTTAGAGAATATTTTAACCTTTAAGATTACTTATATTCATTTGGTGACTGTGTGGCCACTCCTGAAAGCCTTACTGCACTGGCCAAATGTTATCATTTGTATTAATATTAATTTCACCCGGTATAATTGGGTACCCTTGTAAGAGTCTTAGAGTAGCTGGCTTTGGGATGTCTGGTGGCAGTGTAACTACCTTATGGTCTGGGAAAAAGGGGGCGTAGCTAATAAATCTGTACCAGAATTTTCCAGGTGTGTGTGTGTGTGTGTGTGTGTGTGTGTGTGTGTGTGTGTGTGTGTGTGAAAATCAAATCTCAAAGTGTGTGTGTGTGTCAGCTACTTGGAGCAGGGACACAAAGCACTGGTTTCACAGAGAAGGTGTTGGAGGACTTGGCTTGGACACTCGGCTGAGGAGTCAACCCTACAGCTGTGCCAGTGGGGAAGTCTTACTGGGGACCTGGAGGGAGACAGATAGGGAAACTCAGACCCCAGACTAAGTGTGTTCCCTGTGTGCTCTTAAGGGAAATTGTGCTTGATGCAGACAGCAGTATCTAGAAATACTTGGTGTATCCATTTTTGCTCGGTGTGAATGTCACTCTCCAATGTCAGTGGTGAGGACCGAGGTTCCTTGATTACTGGCACAGAGTGGGAACATCACATATTGGCTGCAGTGGTAGGATATTACTTGAACTTCTGTAGCCTGTAAGCAGTTGTCACTAAAAGTGTGTCCTCTCAGCAGCCACAAGGTAAACATTCAGAGTTTCATTTCATAACAGTTTTATTTATTTTTTGTTAGTTTAGTTTAGTCTCTAATTTTGTAATATATTATAAAGATTTGTACTACACCATTTCTAATGCAAATGTATTAGTCTTATTCATCTATTCTTAGATAAATTTTTCCTTTTTCCTACTGAAATATAAAATATATAATCTTAGGCTTGTACTACTATTGTTAAAACTTCTTATGTACCAAATTATACTGTTATTGTCTTTGCCTTGACCTTTTATGTTGTTGTAATTTGCGGAGCTTTTCTCCCCGGGCCTCCACTGAAAATGGATATATATCCAGCTGGACTAGCCCGGTCAACAAATGTAAAATAAAATAAATAAATAAAATAAAAATAATAAAATAGTCCGGGGAAGTGGGCAAAGATGTCAGCAGAGGATTATGGCAAGCTGACAAAGAACCATTTGGCTAAGGTGTACGAAGCCAAAGGACAGGTACATGCCAACCTGACTAAACAGGAAATGATTCAATCTTAGTCATAGCTCAGACCAGCAACTAGAAGGTTAACTAGTCTGGTGATGGGAATTTACAGCCCTTATAAACAGGACAGTTCACTTTTTCCTCAGAGAGTACTTAAAAATCCATCTGGAGTTAAAGAGACTTGAACTGGAGGCCAAAAGTTTGGAATTAGAATCAGCAGAGAGACTGCGTCATTTGGTGGTTGAAATAGAACCAGCAGAGAAACTGTGGCATTTAGAGGCTGAAGAAAACGAGAAATGGCATCAACATGAGAAGGAGATGCTAGCTCTTCACCAGGATCATTGAGGTAATGGGGAAGGGAATAACCTATCCCCAGAAGCAATAAACATCAGTAAATTTCTTCCATGGTTTACAGAGGGTGATACTTTTGATAGTTTTATTCTTATATTTGAAAGGGTATGTAAACAGTATAATGTTGACCAAGGGCTCTGGGTACAGTTCCTGACCTCCTTACTTCATGGTAAAGCTGTAACTGTTGTTTCTAGATTGTCTGATACTGATTGTTTAAACTATGATAAAGTAAAGACTTTTACCTGAATACTTTAACATCTGAAGATTACAGAAAAAAGTTTTCTGAGCATAGATGTAAGGCAGATGAAAGTGTGTGTGTGTGTGTGTGTGTGTGTGTGTGTGTGTGTGTGTGTGTGTGTGTGTGTGTGTGTGTGTGTGTGTGATTATATTGCTGAGTTAAGCACTTATTTTCATAGGTGAGTGAGTGGGTGTCAGGTCACCACTTTCAAAGGGCTAGCAGACCTTTCGCTGAGGGAACAAGCCCTTAGTACTTTGCCTGAGGACATGAGATTCTGGTTGGCAGACCAAGAATGTAATTGTGCAGATGAGCTGGGGAAAAAGGGATCTCTAGTTAGCAAGCAGGGCATCACTGCACAAGAAGGGGATACCCAGTGCTGCATAAGAATATAAGGGAACCCATGGTGGATAGCCTAAACCACCCCAGCAGAGTCCACCAGTAACAAAGGAAGCCACTGGTTCAGATGCACAGCCAGGATCAAGGGTTAAATGTTTTAAATGTAACCAGTGGGGCCATGTATCATATAGATGTCCACAGAGACAAGGTAGGGAACAAAAAGTGGGGGAGTCAGCAAGTGGGAATAACAGTATGCCAAAGATAAGTTGTCTGGAGACAACAGGGATACCAAACTATCACCAGAGGCTATATCCTATCTTAGTGGGCAGAAAAAACGGCCACTGCTAAGAGACACACAGCCTCTGACATAACCATTGTGAAGCCTGCAGTGGTTGAAGAGGAGCAGTACTTACTTTGACAGTCCACTCCAGGCAGAGCTTTAGGAGGGATCACATTCCAAATGCCTTTGGCCAGGGTTCACCTCGACTGGGAGAGTGGAAAAGGAAGCTAGCAAGTAGATGTGTGTGAGGATATCCCTGCAGATGTCATGATAGGGAATGATTTTGATATTGCAGTACCTTGTGTACATGCAGTTACACGCAGTCAGGCTTGGAGTCAGGCATGTGGGTCTGGTAGCCTGGGGGAGACCCAGACAGACCTCACACGTGAAGCCAGGGCTGGTGAGCTGGGTATCTCAGGGAGGGAGCTACCCTGTAGCAGTGAGCCTGAAGGTGAGCCACAGCTGCTGGTAGATATTGATGTTCCCTGGGACAGAGTGACTGCAAGGGCAGAGGTGAGTGGTAGTACCCAGGCTGACAGTGAGGCACTGCTGTCAGAGGATACCAGACTTACTGTGCAAGGGTAGCTAGGAAGAGTTACAAAGCTTGAGTTGAGACAGGCTCAGCTCTTGGACCTTATAATAAGAGGCTTGAGGGAGGTGGCTAGGTTGGCACCTGATCCTCAAGGAAAGTGGGAGTCTGTATACTGGAACAAAAGGTTACTGTATAGAGAGTGGACCCCTGACAGAGGGCTAGAGGGTGAAGTAATACAGCAGTTAGTAGTGCCTAGACCCTACCATCTGGCACTTCTAGCCATAGCTCATGACTTTCCTTTTATTTATTTATTTATTTATTTATTTATTTATTTATTTATTTATTTATTTATTTTTGTTTTATTTTACATTTGTTAACCAGGAATAGTCCAACTGAGCTGAAATAGCCCTTTTTCAGTTCAGTGGAGGCTCCAATACATTATACAGTACAATAGAAAATTACTGAAGCAAGTATTCCAAAAAGGATGACAGAGTCATTACTTTACAAGTATTAACAACATTATTTTATTTTATTTATTTATTTATTTTACATTTGTTGACCGGGCTGGTCCAACTGGATATATGCCCATTTTCAGTGGAGGCCCAGGGAGAAAAGCTCCTCACTTCAGAATAATATATACAAGACATAGTTACATTGTAAATTTTTGTCTATTATAGTTACTTTCCTTTTGACATATGAGTATCATGATTCCTATTAAAAGAGAGCTAAGGATGTAGGTACAAAGATGACTAAAAATGTAGGACAATATTAATAGTACAGTAAACAGTAAATGTTTAAAACAATATAAGCAAAAAACACACTAATTGAGCAATAAAGTCACACACATTATTTACTAGTAAACTATGTAAGCTAAAAGTACACTATTGAGCAATAAAATCACAAATATGTTGTTTGCTAGTATATGATAGTTATTTAAAATAGAACACTATTAGTAAGTATAGTGACAGTATTGTTAGTATAGGATTAACTAGCTTATGCTGGTATGTAGAGAAATGTCAGGATGCAAATATAGTAGTTAGTCTGAATTAGCACAGGGGCATAACCAGTGAGATTTAAGATATGTTTTAAGTTTGGTTTTAAATAAGGGAGCTGAGGATATGGAGGTTAGGTGATCAGGGAGGGTGTTCCAGGTTTTTCCTACTGCGTTAGAGAACAGAGAGTCGCCGGCCAGATTGTTGGTTTTATTTATTTGAACTAGTAATTTGTTTGATGAGCGCAGGGACTTTAGGTTATTGTAGGGGGAGATTAGGTTAGTGAGTATTGGAGTATTTGAAGGTTGGTACAGTATCTTTTGGGCCACTGTGAGTTGGTTCAGTAAAATTAGATTTGACAGTTCTAACCAGCCTAGTTGTTTAAGATTGTTGCAGTGATGGGTACTGTAGACTGACCCAGTTGCAAATCTTGCAATATTACTGTAGGAGATGGAAAGCTTGTTCATATTGCTTTTGCATAGTTTAGTATAGATAGAGGATGCATATGTAAGGGTTGAGATTAAATGGGTACGGGCAATAGTGGTCCTGGCTATAGGGGTCAGAAAGGGTTTGATTCTATAGAGGGATCCTAGTTTTTTGTTAACTTTTTTTATAGTGTTGTTAATATGGAGCTCAAAAGAGAGGTTATTATCAATTAGTACCCCAAGAAGTTTTGTGGCAGGATCAGAAGATATAATGGTGCCATTAGTTGATGTAACATTAAAGTTAAGTGGGGAGGTTCTACGTGTGGGTGTGAATAATAGCATTTTTTTTTTTTGGTTTCAGAATGAGACCGATCAAGGAGCCATTTCTCAACTATGCTAAACATGTTTTGGGTAAGAGACTGTAGTTGTGATGGTGACGTGGCTGAGCATATTAATGTGGAATCATCTGCATATTGAATACAAGTGGCTTGAGGTATTACAGAGTGTAGGTCATTTGTGAAGATAGAGAAGAGGAGAGGACCAAGTATGGAGCCTTGAGGGACTCCGAGGGTAATTGGGAGGTGGGAAGACAGGCTGTTCTGCCATAGTACGGTTTGTTGCCTGTTTTTTAGGTAGGATTGAAACCACTGTATAGCAGGAGGAGCTAGTGACAAGTTTTTGAGTAAGTTTATGAGTAGCTGGTGGTTGACCATGTCAAAAGCTTTTGACAGATCAATAAAGAGAGCTGAGAATAGTGTATCATTATTACGATTTTTATTGATGCAGTCGGTTGAGGATAAGAGAGCAGAGGTGGTGCTGTGAAATGGTCTGAAGTCATGTTGACAGATAGCTAGCAAGTTGTTATCTAGTAAGTGGTTTAACAGCTGCTTATGAATGCACCTCTCCATGATTTTTACCAGAGGGGATAATATGGCTATGGGCCTGTAGTTAGATAAATCAATGGAGTTACCACCTTTGTGCAGGGAGATAATATGTGATATTTTCCAGAGTGATGGGATGGTTCCCTCAGAGATAGTTCTGTTGATAAGGATAGTTATGGTGTAGGCTATGGCTTTAGCAGCTTTTTGTAGATATTCTGCAGGTAGGAGGTCTGCAGCGAGTGTGGTGGGTTTAAGTTTTTGTATTAGAGTGCGGACAAGGGATGTAGGAACAGGTTGAAATTGAAATAGTGGTGGATTGTTAGCGTTATGGGAGGAAAAAGATGTTGTGTCAGGGGATAGCTGATTGGCCAGAGATTGAATGGTCTCTATAAAAAAAGCATTGAAAGAATTGGCAATTTGGGTGGGGCTATTGTGTTCAGAGCCTGAGGGGTTGGGTGTGACTGAGCGACCTGGGTGTATCAGTTTGTTGATGCCAGCCCAGAATTTTTGAGGTTTATTTTGGTGGGTTTGTTGTAGGTGACAGTAAACGTTTCTTTTATGAGATAGAATGGTTTTTTTGGTTTCGTTTCTTAATTGTCTATACTTTAATTGATCTGTGGGGCATTTAGTAGTCAGCCAGCTGGTCCTGAGTTTGTTTCTTTGGAGGATTTTTTGTTTGGTAGTTTTGGAAAGCCATGGGGCTGGTTTTGATCTACATCTGATTGTACGAGCTGGGGCATTATAGTCAAGTATGGTTAAGAATTTGGAATTAAAGTATTTGACTGCTTCTTCTAATGGCAGGCGTTTCAGGGGTGACCAGTCACAAGCTATGAGTTCTTGTTGAAAGCTGTTGAGGTTAAAATTTTTGTTAGACCTTATACTCTTATAAATGGTTGTGTTTGGAATTTCACTCTTATACGTGATTAGGAATGTAAGTGAGTGGTCGTTTAGGTCTTCAGGGAGGGTCCCTACTTTGTATGATTGTTGATTACTATTTGTAAGGATCCAGTCTAGTGTGCTGTCATTGTTATTAAGTTTATTAAATCTAGTGGGAGATGTAATGGTTTGAGAAAATCCATGTAGGTTGATGTGAGTAGAAGGCTGCTCAGATATACAGCACCTCCAGTTTATGTTAAGGTCTCCGAGTACTATCGTTTCTTGTGAGTAGGTGGTGGATAGCCAGCTTAGGATAGCCTCTAAGGTGCTGATATTGTTGCCTGGAGGGAGACAGATACAGATAATATATATAGATTTCCTCTAGATATATTTCATCTAGATATAGATTTCATCTAGATATAGGTATAGATTATAACAAGTAACAAATATTTACAAGCCATCATTAAAATCAGGCAATGTGAGAAAAGGCATATTCATATAGTCTTAAAGTATAAATTCAATATAAACATTAGCTACTTTCAGGTGATGGTTTAGAGGAGATATTTAGGAAGAGGAGTTAAGCTGAAGCCTAGGAAATCATGGTTTGAAAGAGACATGTTGGCAAGGCCAGCAGTGGAGAAATGTTAAACAGTAAGAGTGTAGAAGATAAAAGTTAAGGTTCGTGGTCAATTACTGAGCATTTTAGGGATGGGGGGCATTTTATGGTGGGCGAGTACAGAGCAAGACCAGAGAGTTTTTAAGTGTTCTTTAGCAGCTGCTTTGAATTGTTTTGGTTGATTTAGTAATCAGATTTGAAGTGGAAGCTTGTTCCAAGAAATGGTAGGATGGTAGCTATATAGATTGCATTCATTATTAGTCATAGGTTTATAGATAAGTAGTAGGTCTTGGTCTGAGCTGCAGAGTGATCTAGTTGAAGAATAATGGGATATAAAGGAGGATATGTTAGGGCAATAGAAAGGTTGGTACAGTATACAGTGTATAATCTGAAACTGAGAGAGGCAAGAAGCAGGTTAAGTAATTACTGCCAGTTTATGTGTTTAAGTGAGAAACAGTGTTGGGTTTTATAAGTATGCTGGGCAGAGAATCTGGCTACCTTGTTATAGGTGGAGTTAAGTTTTGCAGGAGTGTACCATTAAGGTTAGTGAGTATTTGAGAACCATATAGTAGGCTGGGTAGGAGGTAGGTATGAGAGAGGGTTACTTTAGCTTTGGGAGTGAGAAACTTTCTGTTTCTGTATAGAAGGCCTAGTTTCTGATGGGTCTTCCTGATACAGTTGCTGATGTGCAAGTCAAATTTAAGTTGATTGTCTATAGTGACGCCTAACAGTTTGGTGCTAGATTCAGCTACTATTGAAGTCTTATTGATAGACAATATAATGAAAGTAGATTTGAGATGGTTAAGAGTTTTGGGGAGAAAGTGCAAGAGTTTGTTTTTTAAAGATTCAGGATTAGTTGGCTGCTGGTGAGCCAGGTTTCCACTGATGTAAAGGCAGACTGAGTAGTAGAGATGAGACTAGAGGGAGAGTCAGAGATAATGGTCATAGTAGAATCATCTGCATATTGTACAAGAAATGACCGAGAGCAAGAAGTGTGGAGTAGATTGGTGAAAATATTAAATAGTAATGGATCCAATAGAGATCCTTGGGGAATGGCCATTATTACAGGGAGGGAGGGAGGGGGAGAGTGCAGAGAGCCATTTTACTGATTGTAGTCGATCAGAAAGATAGCTAGAAAACCAAGTGACAGTAGCAGGGGAGATGTTTAGATTAGTCAGCTTAGCCAGAAGTAGAGAGTGTGAGATGGTATCAAAGGCTTTAGAAAAGCCTAGAAATAAATAGGAGACAAGTTTGTTGTTATCACGAGCCTGAGAAATAGTGTTTGTAAAGGAGATAATGCTCTTAAGGGGAATTGTGCTTGATGCAGAGACCTGCATCTGGAAATATTGGGTGTATCCATTTTTGTTTCATGTGAACGTCCCTCTCCAGTGTCAGTGGTGAGGACTGAGGATCTATGATTACTGGCTAAGAGTTGGGACATTACACTGATGACAAACTGTGTTCTGCCAGCATTTTCTACATTAGGAACAGCTTGCGTTTTACTACAAGGGCTCAACGTGAATGTTTTTGACATGCTTGTTTTTTGTTGCGAGTTATACTTGTATATACTGCCCAGAGAGAGAGAACCAATTAGTGCATTTTTTCAGCACTGGATGACGTGAAACTGACCTATAGACGAATATTGTGTTTCATTACGTTTGTGGGTAAATCTTCAATATACCACAACCACGGAGTCTGTTATTACTATTATACAATGACATTATTTAAGAAAAAAATACTTACTTTTCTAAATGTCTTTGTATAACAGCAGATTGCTGTTCTTCTGCCGGCTGTGGTATACTGCTTCTGCGTTTTGATGTATTGCGCATGCGTATGGGACTTGCGTTCCCATGCATACCTAGTACATTAAGGCTTTGAAACGGAAGCAACAGAGAAAAGAAAGTCTCCGTTGCTCCATTTTCTCTCTCTTTTTTTTTTTTGTATTGTTAAAAAAAAAGGTTTTGGGGCAGTTTATACCAACGGAAAAAGTCCAGACCTTTTTCTGTTGGTATATTGTGGGATTTACAATGGGCATGCTGGTTGGGCTGGCCAATCAGCGTGCATGTTTTCCAATATTAATAGGGAGACATTGTATAATTGTTCTTTTTTAATGCAGTTTATTCAAAAGAACTTATAGGAGTCAAATCAACAATGACATTTAGATATACATGCCTTTAAAATGGAATATAAAGCAGGGCTGTAACATAAAACTGTTTAGAAATCATAAACAAATATGCAAAAAGGATATGCCTGCATACTCTTTATCTACTGTTTATAGTCATTATGACATCACAGACTTCTGAAGGCCATAATTACATGCCATCATTGGGCAATTACACTATAATCTTTTAATTTTGCTGTTATATGACTAATGTAGTTATATAGCTTAGTCCAGATAGCTTCTCTACAATCAGATTTCATGGTCGATGTGGTCAAGATCCACCCTTAATACAGAACCCCTCTCATATTTTCCAGCAGCCCTTCAGTTTGACTTGATTTGGCACTGTCCATTTAGCCAGTAAAAACTTCTTGACAGGATAGCTATACAAATGAGCCTTCAAACATTTTATGTATAGAATTATAGTCATTATGTTGAACTAAAATAGTCTTTAGATTTTGAGTGTAGCCCCTAGTGCTCAGAATTATGAGGTGTTACGTAGTTTTCTTTTTTCTAATTATAAATTTCCATATGAAAGAGACATGGACATTCCCAAATAGTGCATACTTGGTCAACTGGCATGCAACTCTGGGCTTTGGTTATGAGTGACTCAATCAGGAATATGTATGTGCATATATAGATATATATATAGTAATATCACTAGAATCTGTTGGTAGGATCAGTACTACTCCCAAATGGTCCCATACCTATAAAATAAACTGCAAGCATATAGAAAAGCAGATCCTTAACTCTCTTTTACTCCAACCTAGATGAGTGGATGGGAAAATCCATAAACTCAACCTTGGTTAAGCATCTCAGACCTTTTATGGATAGGAAAGCATGTAGTTGGAAATGTAGTGGCTAGGATCCTAATGGTCTACTCAACTACTGATAGCCTAGTATACACCTATGAAGCTGAGAATCTATAAGAAGTTGAAAAGCCAATTAATGGAAGTGAAATTGAGGCATTACACTGCAACTTCCTTAACAAGAAGCAGCTGGTTAACAAGGTGAAATGCATTGGAGAGGTCCATGAATATGGCAGTAGTAAGATTTCCAGTACTCATTGCATGGTATTGTGAACCCATCAGAAAGAAAAGAGTGATTGTAGTACTGTGCATGTTTCTGAAGTAATTTATTAATTTGCCTTTGTTAACCCGGACAGAGTAATTGGGCTAAGAATACTCTATTTTCACTAGAGTCCCAGGGAGAAAGGCTCCACAGATATATAATAGAAAATACAAATATAAAAGTGCAAAATAAATAAACTTGATAAATGTATACATACAAAACAATCACAATGTAAATAATATAATATATGTACAGTAAGGACACACTGAAAAACAAAGGTTAAGAAGATAAAATACGTTCACTAGATTTGTCAGTAAAAGAGCGAAATACATTCAGTCTAGGGGCTTGTGAGTATACTGTAATTCTACAGCATTCTCTCCTCTCCTGCCACTGGATGTAGATATTCCTCATGAGCCTATGATTTCTCTTTTTACAGTCTTTATGAATGATGTGATCAATCACTGTACCCAAGAAGTTATGTAGTTCAGTTCTCAGCTGGGTTGCCTCCTGTGTGGAGTCTGTATGCCATACTTATGTTCAAGTGGGTTTCCTCCAGGTTGTTTCCTCCCACATTCCAAAGACGTAGTAGGTGGACTGGACACCCTAAACTGCCCATAGGTTTGAATGTGAGTGCCACTGTGTGTGGTATAGAAGAACAACTACAGCAGAGCTGGCCATTCAGAGGTGTGAGCCTTGGCTCCAGATGATTGGCACTCTTGAAGTGCCACCCCCAACCCATGTGCAACATTGGGGAAAGGAGTTGTGGATTGATGGATGGATGGATGGATGGATGGATGGATGGATGGATGGATGGATGGATGATTCATCACTGTAAAAATGCAAAACGGATCCAATACAGCTGATGTCCACATGATCATACTTGCAGATAACAATATTGGACCAGTTAATTTCAAACAGAATCTAGATGACATACTCTGCAGTCATTGCTATGGGCTTTGGGATTGCAGCTCAGAATTAACACTGTCAATATGTGTTTCTAAGAACAAACTGCAGAACTGTGTTAATATTTCCTATTAAAGGTGATATTGTTAACCAATACCCCCAGTAAAGTTAACATCGCTAACTCTCTACTCATGTAAAAAGGTCTTAACGTCACCATCAAAGACCTAGTTCTTACAGAAGAGCTTAGTTCAACCACAATCCCAGGCTGCAGTCAAAGTTTGACAAACAAGTGGTCAGAACTGCATCCAAATCTAATCAAAAGCTTGGCAGACTTTATAGAGCCATCTTGTTCCTCTCACACACTGATAGGCTGGACCCAACATGTGCCTGCAACGTGTGTACACACACACACACACACACACACACACACACACACACACACACACACACACACACACACACACACACACACACACACACACACACACACACACACACACACACACACACACACACACACACACACACACATATCAACCATGTACATCCCCTTGCCATACATGGACTAGACCAAACATAGTAAAACAGCTAGGCTGGCTAAAATATACTACCATTCATCACTGTGCAGGCATAAATAATTCAAACATAGTCATTAGTTTCTCCTTATTCAGCTGAAAGAAACTTAGTCACAGATATTTCTGTTCATCAAACTACCCATCTCTCTCAAACTCTGTGATATGGCAGGAAATCCACTATGAACTTAGGACCTCTACTGTCAAGCTTATCAGTGTTCCCAAAAGAAAGAATACATAAAGTGACTTTCAGTGTCACCTTTTATTCCAAAACTAGCTACACGTTAAGCTGAGATTTATCCCAGGGAAACAGGCCCTAAGTTACCAATGAAAAGATATGCTTTTCTTTAAATAGTCTGCTTAATATTAATCTGTAATTGTTGTCCTGTTATTTCCATCTGTAATATGTACTACCTCTCAAATCCTTAGTGCAAAAATTCTGTACAAATCCAAACATATGGATGGGCAAAGGCTCAAACTAAGGGATAGATTTGAAATATTGCTCTGATAAACTTGAAGTTATCAACAGATTTTGCATTAAGATGCATTTCCTGAAGAATATGAAGTCTAAAATGCAAATACCTGTCATTTAACAGTTTCAGTCTTCAATGATTTGCCAGAAAAATAACACATTTTATGAGGTGAGGAGTAGACCAAAAATATGAGGCAAAAGTTTGAACATTCTGTGAAATTCTGGGCAGTTGAGAGGTGTGTACTACCAACATGTCTATATTTTTTCTTCTATGGTAGATACAAATGATATGTGTAATATATAATGACTGGCTCATGTGATGGTCCCTATCAACTGACAGAACCATATTGTATTTAAATTTAAATCTTCTATAAATGCAGAGCTGTACTTGCTCAACAGTTATTTTATTTACTGTATTAGTAACAATCCTATGTCTGTTTTGTCAAGCTGATGCTGTTTGTAAGATATGCTTTCCTGATGCTGCAGTACATTTTTTTGCATTGCTTACATTTATTCTCTTATAAAATATCCTTGTTACTATGCCCTTTGTAAAAATATTCAAATCTATGTATTATACATTACAGGTGCTCTTCTAGGACTCCACTAAAATTAATCTTCTCAGCTGACAGCCCTGAATAAGGAGATATAATAAATAAACAAATATAGTAAGTAAATATGTTTTAGAAAGATTGAAGCAACATGAATGCATAGAAAATGTATAGAAAGAGGGCACCGTGGGACAAAGTCTGTTTAAAAATGTAGTTTTGACACAAAATGGAACTCCTAAAGTATGCAAATGAGACAAAAAGTGCAACAGGAGCAGAAGTAAGACAGATTTTGAACAGGTAGAGAAACAAACTATGGGCAATAGTATTTGAATGAGGAAACATCTTCCAAAAAGTACAAAGGCATGTTAGATACAAGTATAGACAGGAACAAATGAACGCGAAAATATAAAGCATACTGGACAAGCTCTAGAAAAGGATAACACGAGTTACCAGGAAGACTCATAAGTAAGTAAAGAGATTTGAAGATCGATAATATTGTCTGAGGAGGGTGAATGGATTTGGTAAGGAAGAAAGCATTTACAACAAGGTTAAGGAAAGAAAGTTTCATAGAGACACAAACCTGAGCTTAAAAGGCAAACAAGAAGAAAGACAGAAGGGATGCAAAAGCAGATTTGTACAATACAAAGGAAGTCATTGTAGCTGCAAAGCCAGTGAAGAGTCAGATATTTTAAAAGAAGTACAGCATGTAATTTGAAAATATTGCAGGAACAGCTGTGCAACTTTCGTACATGCACTATAGCTCCCCATAGCTGCTGAACAGGCACAGTACAGAGAGCAGACAGCTCACAGAAAGGCACCATGAGAAACTGCTAACTCACATTACTATATAAATGGAAAACAAATTTAGAGATATGACAGTCAGAAATGTGGAAGAGGAAGAAGAGGACCATACAGAAGGACAATGGGAAGGAAAGAGTGGTCAGGAAGAAGGGCTTACATTTTTAGGAAAGGTGACTATTTCCTAATTTTTGAAGCAGGTTGGAGGGGGAAGGAAACCTGTGAAAGGTGAGGATAGGATGTAGGGTATAGAGGAGGAAGCAGGGACAGACAAACAAAGAATGCCGACAAAGGCTGACACAGGAGATAATGACTCATAAGGGTAGCAAAAATAGAAAGACACAGACTGCTAGAGGATGTATAACTGGTGATGAAAGCAAAATTCAGTGGTATGGGCTATAGAAACAAGTTGCTGACATGCTAACATGAGCTAACATGGGTGATTGGACTCAAATACAGTAATGCTGTATGAGTACTCCAAATGCTCAGAATGCTCATATGTTAAAACTCCACGGCAAATCATAAACAGCCTAATTCTAACATCCAGGCAATGCAGTAAATGTAAAGTAACTCACTAAGACTGCTAAGATGATTGGTACAAGGATCGCTAATTCCTAATTCCTAATTCCTATTTTCCTATTTTCCTCTACGGTAATAGCAAAAGCTAAGTAAACAGTGAAAATGTGGAGGATAGCAGAAAAAGCAGAAACAATTGCATTATGGTATGAGAAAACACCAACCCAGCATGCCAGTGCAAGTGTCAACCACTGCCATCTTGCCAGAACCAGGGCTGGCTAGCTACATGACACTACAAAGCCACATACAAAGGTGCTCCAGGGTGCTAATATGGGCATCAAGCCACCAGTTTTCCTCGGTCATCACCAGCCATTTCATCTCACTTTTGGTGGCCTAGTAGGGCCCAGCTACACTCCTGTCTGAGCAGCCTTCACCCCCTCAAGAGAAGTGACAATGGAAGCCATCAATAAACCCTTCAGATTACCATCTGCAGGATTATGTTCTTCACCCTACAGAGGAGCGGATATGGGGACTGCTAGGGACCCAGCAGTTAACAAGGTGACTAGTGCAGAATGTGTCTCTGTCTATGCCATGGCTGATACTACAAAAAAAGAAAATAAAAGAAGCAATATAAGATAACAAGGTGAAATAACAAAAGGTGGAAAATGAAAGAAAAATGAATGACATTAAAGCAACTGTTCAGTTATCTGTTGTACAATTTATTAAAATATTACATTACTGCATACACTACACTTACCCATCCATCTAGAAAACTGGCCTGCCTCTTCTGGCAGGAAATCGAATTTTTTCAGTCTCACATGGTGCTCTAAAACATAAAACAAACAGTAATGAGTGCAGCATATCACTGACAGCAGAAGGCAATTACAGCTGCAGATGCTAGGCCTACTGTACTGTGAAGATGCAAGAAAAGAATGCTTAGAATAAAAATGTCCCTCTCTTTCCCTAACCAGTGAGACTCTCTGATGTCATTTGTGCTGGTGACAGCTGTGTAGTAAGGGGTGGGGCGAACATCACTGCCCTGGCAAGCTGGTGCCAGGCATCTGCTTTATACAAGGAGAATTTGTAGTCTCCTAGCAAGCACTGTTAATGATCACTGTACTGCATATGTAAAAAAGACTTTGCACTCCCTGCTGCACCAGGTGGAAGCCCTGCAGACGTCTGTGTTTGCTAGGGCATTATTCACCCACTAGGTCAATTCCAGGGAAAAAAATAGCTAAAGTACAGGGTTAGATGTCACAAACATCAGTTGATATGTATTAATGGGCAGCAGGGTAGCACATTGTCCATTAACAGGGGTACAATATACTTAGTCAACAATACAATGCGAAGTGCCATTTGTGAAACCTGGTTTCACACACAAAGGCACCCTTCCTTACTTCCTTGCCCATGAATGAGTAGGAAAAGGCCTCATAACATGGACTAGGGATTAGAACATATGTTATTGGAGCCGTTCAGAGACAATCATGCAAAATTACTTCAGTAGCATAATCATTGCACTATGAGCTCAGTTTTATCAGCAAAAACAGTCACATTTTTGCAGGAGATTGCTTTATGCTACAGAGGATACTGGGCTTCCAGTACATCAGGCACATCTGCACATATCTGATGGATAGCAACTATAGCTCTCATGTCCACAGCTACCACACTATGGCACAGTGTCAGAATGGTTACACTATGTCTGTGCACAAGGCTATGTCTGCCATAAGGGTGCTGGGGACACTATGGAAACAGTTGTTAGCTGGTATGGACAAGTCATGCATACACAAACTGATACACACATGTAACTCACATGTGTATATGTCCTGGAAAGGGACCAAAGAAATGGCAACAGCTCAAGAGCTGCAATGGTGTTAGACTATGTGACCATGACTGGCATTCCCTGTGGGGTTTACACATGATGGAACAATAAGAACACTAGTCATATTCATGGGATTGTTCACACCTAGGGGCAGAAACAAGGACAGTGTGGACAATGAACTTGACTCTGGAATGATGTGTGCATAGATATACTGTAACCATTCTGATAGTTTCTATGCATGCACTTAATATAGTAGAAGCAACATGGTACTTCCAGCCAGAGTTACACCCATAGAAGTTCCACCCATCACTGGAAGATGTGATCCCTTATTCCTCCAACCTTCTATCCATGCATGTGGCTATCACATATGCTACCCATGACCCCTTCACCTACGCCAGTATTGTTGTCTCCTGCCACTGTGCCTCATCCCAGCTGTGCAAATGATGATGGCTGTGCTATGCCCCTCTCTGTGGCCTGTTTGGGTATGGTAATGCCTGATGAACAATATGGCCAATCAGTGCATTGTGATGCATAGCCTAGGTGTTATTGCATGCATCAGTTTTACTCTGTGTTTTTTTATGTCAGAGCCAATAGTTGTGGATTCAAGGCTTCCTATTTTCCATTGCCACAATAAATTGTACCCTCCTCTGCCTCAGATGACATCACACCTCAGTCAGTCCCCCTGATGACTCCTTGCTTGGCTTGTCCTGCACTACTGCCACTTACAGGTATGTCAGGCAGTGCTGTATTGTCCTCAGGTTGTGACAGGTTTTGTAGCACTATGTTATGAAGCATGGAGCAAACTCCATATATCTTGCTGCAGGTCTCTGGCAGATACTGAAGTCTGATACCAGCCGTATCCAAGCAGCAGAAGTGGGTCCAAGCACATGTTCAGTTATGTTATGTGTCCATGATGGTGCAGTGAGTTATACACCATCTCTGTCACAATCTGGGGACTACAATGGAGGTCATTACCCCATGGTTCCAAGGTACAGCCTGCATCATCTATATGATGCATGTACAAAATAGGTGACCCTGTGGAAGTCACTTTGCATGAAACACTGATATAGATCATTTGCATATGCAAAGGCTCTCATTAGCATATAGACACTCATTTACATGTCACTGTGCAGTTGTTTGTATGTGATGTTCATTGTGCTATTTTACATATAACATGGTCATGCTACATGTTTTTCTGGCACCATACATCCCTGCACATTACTGCTATTTCATGTAATGCACTGTACTGCCTGCTTATGTATAGCTCTTAGATACTTCTATGACTCCACTTAGAAAACAAAAAGTGTTTATCTCAGATATATCTGAGGGAATTGAGAACAGGTTTATCCTCTTTGCTGGTATGTGAATATAGGTGGAGTAGTGACGGACAGAAGGCAGAGTCTATTGAACAATTTGGAAAGCTGAACAAGTGATGATTGTTAAATTTACAACTTAACTCTTTGTGGTTGAGCAGGTGGAAGGCGGGACTGGAATGACTGACACTGGTTTGACAGCTGTCATTCCCAACATAGCTATTCACTCAACTCTTTTCTTTCAATGTGCTTGCAGCAAAGTACTGCAGCACTGTAATAAAAAATAAAGAAAGAACATTTAAAAATTCAGCAACTGGTATTGCTTGTATGTATGTGATTGCTATTGTTACATTCTAAAAAAAGTCATGATGACATTACCATTTGCTCTTTAATGTATAAGAGAGACTGCCATCTCCCAGCTCGTATCCCCTTGCCTGTAGCTCTTTCTCTGTTTTTCAGTTGCATAAATAATATATAGGTGCTAGGATAAGGGGAGTGGGGCCCCATTATATGTTAAAAATGGAAGCAGTAATGTTAACGTGCCTTTTAGAAGAGAGCAATTGCATACATTAAAGTAATACTGGTTGATGGTAGTAACAAATTCACAGTTTTTTTTTTAAAGGTAAATATAAATCATGTATGCATCTTTTTTAATTAATATTAGTTTTAGCTAGTCACTCTTTAATGGATGTTAACTATGATTGAGTATATCTCATTGAATGAGCAGTGAAAAGGCGATGCTTGCTACCACACATCCTTGTTATGGCCGGGTATTTGTAATCTTATCATCTCCAATAAGTGATTAGAAAGATGTCAGTTGACATTCAGTGCAAACAAATACAAAGCTTAGCTCTTAACTGTCCTGATTTATTTATTTTTGGTGGGGGTGGGGGTGTCCCCATTTTACCTCTGAATTCTCAGTTCCACTTGTTTTCCCAAATCCCAGCTATTTTGTTCTGATTACAGAGTATAGGCATTGACGTGCACTGACAAATACTTGGTAATCCAGACTTTTATGCTGTCTGCTACCTATGTGTCTTCCCCCACTCTTGTTTCCATGACAGTGGTGCTATCCTGCCTGGAAAGGCCAACTAGAATGGTCTATGTTAGCTGTATGTCTGGGGATGTTCTTTACTCCAGTTGCATTTACAGATGAGGCACATTATTGTGAGCTGCTACCATTCCCCACAGCTGTTCACAACTTGGCTTAGTCCACAGCATACTTTGAAAAGTGCAGCTTGCTGCTTTAATTTAAAGAGTGAAAGCAGCATTAAATGCTCTTTGTTATTGTGTGGAGGTGGAACTGATTTTTAAATGAGTTCACTTAAAAGAATTCTTGTGAACTGAAGGTGTATTCTAACTTAGAAGAACAGAAAAGTACATAAGTAAAAAATAACCATCACCACACAGTAATCCGGATAGCTTGTAAGGAGGGGTCATATCTGAGTCACTCAAGGGGTGGGGAAATAACACTGGATAAAAAACAAGGAAGTTGGAGAAGAAAGGCTTTGTTATGATACTAGGGCCATAAATGTGATTTTTTTTTTCATAGCAGTAATGCACATATTCGAGTTAAAAGTAATATGAAACATAAAAAAAATAATGAGGAGAATGTATGACTGTCTGGCACAGAAACAAAGTAACATGAAAGGAGAGTGTGCAGCCTAAGAAGTCAGACATTGCCAAGTATGATTTGTATAGCACTACTGTTTATTATTTAGTGGTTAATTTCATGAAAGTATTTCTGTCTGATGGCACCTTTTATCCCTTACAGCTTTCATTTTTCTTACTTGAGGATATAAATGCATATATGTAGTACCTATCTGTCTACATGTGTGTGTGTGTGTGTACTGTGTTTTGGTTTTACATAAAATGTGGTATATGGGCCCTTTTGCCTTTCCTCACATTCATGTTCCATCCCTTTTAAGTATCTGGGACATGTAGAGTGGTATACTCATTACACTGATGGAGCCATTTACAAAGGTGAACCTGGAGGAGTGGAATGAACTGATTCTCTCAGAGAGCTGTAAACAAGTATATAAAGTCTGCTCTCCATTTCCCTACAAGGAAGCAAAAGAAACTTTCAGGGGGTTCATAACAGTCATTTTGTCCACATTCATAGTAGAAAAATAGTTTGACTGTTTCCTTCTATGTTCACGAAGTCATGAAGTTCTTCCTGTTATTACCTTGCCTGTTTCTATTTTAAATATGGAAGACTTTGATTAGGTCACTGATCATAACCAGGTTGTTAATGCGCTTGAGAAATTAACTGAAGAAATTCATCTAGAGAGTGAAGTTCAAGAGTAGACTTTCTTGAATCCATTTCGAGAACACGTTATCCAATAGTTATGATTAGCAACCTGATCATAATTCTTTGTAGTACACAGGACTATAGTTTTCTACAGAAAACTACAGCTTAGAGAAAAACAAAAGCTAAAACAAATGGGTAGGATCACGCTACAAAAGTTGTAAAACACCTCGTGCTCACACCAGCAGTGAGCGTTTCAAATGCTGTTGTGGCCTTCTGATCAATAAAAAACTTAACCCATTGTCTCTTCATCCTGCAACCATTCTGTATTTTTTTTTTTTTTTTATTGTAGCAATGTGAAATGTATTACAGCTTTTAAAGCCATGAACATTGTTTGGGACACTGTTTTGTGGTGGTTGCCATGTATGCTGCAGAGTGAGACCTGATCATAACAGCATTCAAATGTGCAATTAATGATGTGCCTCTCTATTTTGCCCATAAGTTTATACTGGATATGCTGGAGGGCCTATTTACCTGGGGGCTTATCTTCTCACAAATATCCAGTCCTTTTAAGGATAGTATTATACCTGACCGATATATTGTTGAACTGAGTAGAAGTTTCAACCCTACACTGTCTTTAGAAAGGTGGCTCCAATTACCCATCTCCAATGCTGTGAAAAGACAATTAAGCTCAGACAACTAAGGTTCTTAGTTGCTGATTACATTCACCTGAATTTGATTCCTTCAGTCTCTGACTACTTTAAGACTCGGAGCTAATTGTTTAAGCAGACAGTGCTCTTGATTCACCCCTGAAAAGAAGCAGTTGTACCAAACAGATTTACCTAGTCAACAAATTTTAACAAAAATGATCATAGGTCTCTTAAGGCACATACCCCTCATATTAAGTCTTCTTGTTTTTATATATCTCCTTTAGGAAATATAATTCACACTTGCAGTCAATTAATTCCTCAAGATGTCTTTCCCCAACTTACTGGAAGTGGGAGAGGTCCATAGGGTAGAGGATATGCACACTTACACAAATTGTATGTACCTGTTTTGGGGAAAATACTCCTGATTTTCAGAGGCTTCGTCCTGGATTTATTTATCTGTAGACTGTAACCTATAATGCAAAATACTGTAGCCACAATGGGTTTATGTCAGTTGTTCAAAGGACCAAATTGTCGAAACCCATATGGTCAAGACCATATGATCGACAATTTGGTTCATTGAACCATTCTGACTGAGATTGAGGTACAGTAGGGATTGGGGAATTTGTCTTTTCCCCCTTGTGGTGCGATCTCGGAACTGGTGTAAATAATTAGCAGGGGGTGTGGAGGGGCTTGCCCCCTGCAAAAACATTCTTTGTGTTGTTGGCAGGTGTGTGGATTTATGTTAGTTTTTCAATTAACTGCATTGTAGACCATATGGTCTCTACCATATGGGTTTCGACAATGTGGGGTTTTTTTTGATAAAATGATATAGATCCAGCCACAACAATGCTAATATGAGGTGCCAGATGATGGTAGTGCAAATGATGGCAACAGGGCTGGAGAGATAGATATGTGTCCCAAAGGAACACCGCACTATGGAGTAGGCTCCCCATCCATGTAAGACAGAGTCCATCCCTGACCATATTCAAACAAAACCTTGACAATTGGATGGGAAATCGTAAATTTAGGACCCCATGTCCATTATGGACAGAGTCTATCAATAGGAAAAGTATTATCCTAATTAAATTCCCCCCCCCCATAGAAATCCTTAGCTGCTTCTCTACTTACATGCCCCTCCCACCATTATAATCATGTCACCCATGATACTCAGGACCCAAATGGTTTGTAGTGCATGGTTAGGCTCGTAAGGGTCCTAGTGGTCATTAACCTGGTAACAACCTAGAAACCTATAAGGAATCTGGGGTGTTAATCATACCTGGATTGGACTCAAAGTCCAAAGGAAGGGGAAGAGCAGCATGGACAGGAGGACAGGACACCTTCCTCAAGTGACAATTTGTATGGGACACCTATTGGCATATGCTGTCTTTAAAAAAAAGCTGCCTGTAAGTGATCATGATTGTTTATTGACAGTTTAAAACCTGCTAGAACTTTCTTTTTTTTCTTTTAAAGGTAGCTGTAGGCTGTCTACTCCCTTTCTTCGCTGTTTATAAATGATAATGATGCATTAATCACAGCTTGTAAAGTGCCAAACTTTTTTTTTTTACAATAGCATATTAAGTTGCAACATTAAGAAACATACTGTACATTTATAACGTTTCTGTGTTGTCATTAAGTGATCACTTATTAGCAACTTAGAAAGTTCTTAAAAGCATGTTTATTAATGTAGCAACCTAATAATTTGTTACGAACTTAAAAAAGAACAGACAGTTGACAAATTGTCATTAAGCAAATGAGATCCTTTTTAGATTATACAGGAATGTTAAATGCTTTTTTTTTTTTTTTTTTTGCATGTGGCACCAAACTTTCTTGCTACAGCTCAGATTGAACCACAAGGAGCAGAGTGAGATGGTATTGACAGCAGAAAATGATATGTTGGGATATATCCTTGGGTGGGTGGGGGGGGGGGGTAGATTCTGGAATCAAAGAGGTAATCTTTCTACTTTGTATGGCCTTGCTCAGACAATGCCTTCAATACTATATTCAGTTCTGGAAGCCATACAAAGAAAATTACATCATGATGCTGAAAAGACTCCAGAGGAAATCTGATGCAAATACTGATGGGATGGAGGGAATGGAATATCAACAGATGCTACAGCAGCTATACTTCTTCTCATATGAGACCACAAGAAATGGGGCATGATATTGCTATGTAAAATTATATCAGGAAAAAAGGTATATGTCACTGTCAAGAAGAAGGACAGAGGGGAAATGAGGGGACACAGGCAGTAAATTATAGGGGATATCTACTACCAGCTTTTCTAAAAGTACCTTTTCACTGAGGGGGTTGGGAACTCATGGAATGGAGTACTAAAATGAGTGATGGAGGGAGAATCCACATATATATTCATAAGAGTGTGGAACAGTTGAGAAAATGGTAATTAGAAAGGCTGGAATGAAGGGGAGTTTGAATGTTAAGGTATTTGAAAGAGCAGACTAGATAGGCTTATTGTCTCATTCTGTCAGTAAGAAAATATGATACTTACGTATTATCGCAACCAGATTTTCGCGGTTGCGAATTTAGCATACTTCTGTACAAACGAGGCCACAAACCACTGTAAGGTGGTATTTAGGGTCTGTTTTTTATTTGTTGTGGACTAGCTTTGCATTACAGGGTCTGTGAAGGGGGAAACATTTGAGGAAACCCGCTTCCTGTTTTCAGAGTGCCTTACAAATGCACGCTTGAATTAGAATGCCTGCTGCTCTTCTGACGAACGGATTCTTTTGACTGTGTGGAAGGAAGCCTTCAGAGAAGGCAAAGGCAGACCCTGTAATGATGGTTTTGGTCACTTTTTTTGGGGGGAGTACTATTTGTAAAGACATCTTCGGGTCAAAATTAAAAAAAAAAAAAAAAACTGCTAACAGCCACAAAGTACAGGAAGAAGCGCATTGTCCGGCAATAAGATGTTTTGGGAAGTGTTCTTACTACGTGTGTAATCACGAAAGTGATTTTGAGTTTATCTGTATTTGTGAAGTATGGCCATGGGAATCCCTTGTTAGCACCTTAACTGAAATTATTGACTGGAGTTTGTGTAACTCAGCACTTTACCTAACCTAAGAAAAGCAGCAATCCTTGCCCTTGACATATTTACAATCTCCTATTGTCGCAGGGTGTATTTGGTGACTCGCTTTTCCAGTAGCTGACATCGTCTTAACAAATGCAGGCACTGCAAAGCAGAGCACCACTGTGTAGTTTCAGGAGCAAAGAGGTACAAACTCGCACCCTTTCTCCTCTTCGTGGCTCATCCCCACATTGACAGAGTAATGTTTTCTTCTTCACAGTCCCCTTTATAGATTAAGCAACTTGTTTCCGCACACACATGCTAAATTATGGCAGTGCGGAAATCTGGTTGTGATAATACGTAAGTACCAAAAATATAATATAATATAATGTAGAAGATGATGTGGTAGCTACTGGTTTGCCTAGTTTATGATTGCAACATTCTAAAACAGTTCTGAGGAGACTCAAATCAACAGAGTATCCACTGCATCATCTTTATTTATGTGGAAGTATAAATAGAAAAGATTGAGAAACAGGCACAGATGAAAAATGTATTTAATAAAGGACTTGACTACTAGTATGATTATATAATTTATACTGTCTCTTCCAAATTCAGTTATTAGTGCACATTAAAAAAATGATGATTATGTATCTAAAGTGTATGGCTACATGAAATGGTGTGGAATTTACTGGCAACTAGAAGAGTTTCGATGGAAAATGACACAGCTGTGCTAGGAATGGTCTTCTCCCTTCCCATGCAGGTGCAGTAAACTCTGGTCAGGTAATACAACAAGTCTGTAGTAGACATCTTTCCAGCAGATGTGGAAGCATCAATAGTAAAATATAAGTCATGCAAGAACCTAGGAATCCAAGAAGTTAAAAAATCACTGTGAATATATTATATGCCAGCATAATGAGTTCGTGAAATAAAGGAGGAATGAAAATTAGGTTTCCAAGATAAAAAAGATAAGTTAATCACAGAGGTTTGATATAAACTTGGTCGTATGAAAATGAGTAGGGTGTGTGCAGAATTATGTAATTGTAAGTCACAGCTGACAAAACCTATGTGGTAGTGTTGTATGTTATATAAGTGACAGAATTATATCAGTTAATAAGTAGGAACTGGACCAAGTTTACGTAAAATCAAACTGCCTTTCATTACACATAATGCTAAAAGAGTTGCACTTGCAATGGTAAAGAGGCCTCCAAATGCTTTGAAAATAAAACTGACTTAGTCTCTGACCACCAACATAGTGTATTTATTGTGTAAAACTGACTTATTCTTGGGGATTTAAATTTACCGGTTATAAAGTGTGGTGATCTAGGGTAACATACTGTAGTTTTTAAGTGCTACAAAATAAACTACATCACTGAAAATTATTATAGGAAGCATGTTAATGTTTCACTAGACAAGGAATTACATATGATTTAATTTTACAAAGACAAAGAATAATAGACTAACCAAAAAAGAAGGATATCCCTTGCTGAGTTCTGATTGTGTATATCTCCATCTCTACAGTGCAGATGAATAAAGTCCTGACTCTATCCAGATAACCCGAGTTTGAATAGTGAGCTGGGCTCTTAAAGGGCCAGGCAGAAGGTGATTAGAGTGTGAATCAGTGCCAGGGCGGCCATCCTGGGTAAAGGAAGGGGGTGCTTTCAATCAGCCAATTGCACTATGCAAGTAAAGGCCTGCATGGCAGCAGAAATAGGCAAGACCTGGGAGATGGGTATAGCCATCCCAAAACAGTGATGATGACCTTTATTAGCATCTGGATGAAAGTAAATGCATGCATGGTGAGGGCATAGGATGCATACAGTGATGTATGTGCTCCCATCAACCACCAGAGGCAGGTTTAGGGTCCTAATAGAAATGCCTTCATTCCCAGGATGCTGGAGAAGGCACAAACCACCTTCATGGTCACCTGGACGACTGTCCCTCCAGTTGGCTTTAGTCTCTGTGTTGGAATACCTGATAAAGGAGAATTAAATAAAAAAATGATAGGAGGATGCTCAATAGTTGGGAAACATAAAGACAGAAAGCATGTAGAAAAAAAATGATTGTGAGTAGCTTAGGCTTTTCTTAAACTAGAAGCTGACTATAAGTGAAATTAAGTGTAAAAGTATTTGTATATATTGTATATATGTGAAGTAGCCATTGTGTTGCATATGAGTTGATGATTACCAAACTTAATCATCATTTCTGACAAAAAGGAATATAATACATGAAAAGGCATGTTTCCTTATATAATCACACTGGTAGTCAAGTCATTTATTAAATATATTTTCATCTGTGTCTCCATTTATCAGTCATTTCTATTTATACTTCCACTTAAAATAAGATGATGCTGTTGATACTCTGTTGATTTTAGTCCCCTCAGAACTTTTTATAATGTTGCAATATACAAAGAATGATGTTACCCTTTTAAGAATGTACATAACCCATAAACCATTGTGATATCTAAGTTATTGTTATCTGGGTGTGAGACACAGATGTTCATACTGTTTGCTAAAACTAATGGTGAGTCATGATATTTCTGACTATCAAAAATATTACAGACAAAATTCTCATAGTAGCCAATGACATAGTGTCAGAACCATGATTTTCTCAATGAACAAAAAAAAATACTTTAGCAGTTATAAAACCTGGCCATTCCACCTTGATTGAATCCAGAATTTCAGAGTCTAATCCTTTTATTGAAAAAAGTTGTTTACCTCACAGTCCTCATTTTACTGAATTTATTCTGTGCACCCCATAAAAAATGAGTTTCTTCCACAATGACAAAAGTTATCCCACCAGACCTACTTGACTTCTCAAAACCCATTTGCTGCCTTGCCTAGAGACAGAGGTTCATGAGATGTCATGTGCCAATCAAATTAGACAAAGAAACAGATAAAAGACAGATAAATACACTTCTCTATGCTCTGTGACCATGAAGTGGAGGCCATATGCAGCTACTATTCATTTACAGAGGGCTACAGCGTTACATATGAGTTGGTGATCACAAAACTTAATCACCATTTTCTGCCAAAAGAGGAATGTAATACATGAAAAGACATGCTTCCTTAGATGTGTGCAAGACAAAAGGGTGAATCTGTTGAAGTGCTTGCCAAATAACAATATGAGCTGGCTGAAAACTATGGGCTTAATGTGACAAAAAATAAACAAACAAGAGACAGAAATGTGCTTCAGCTGACTGATATGAAAGTGTATCATAAGTTACAACTTGAAGTTAGAAAAGGCAATACAGGCCTTGAAAGCAGAATTGGTTAAAAGGCAAATCTTCAGTGTGAGGAAAATTCAAATTCAATGGTAAGTTTAACAAGAGGCATAATTCTGTCCAAACTAAATGAATGTTTAAGAAGCAATGTGAAACAAATCTGTTAAATGCACACGGTGTGACCATTCCCATAATGAGTCAGAGTAGTGTGCTGTACAAAGGAGGAACTGTAAGAAATGTAGCAAACTCAGATCTTTTTGCTGTCATTTGTAAAACAAAGATGATTAAAGATTGATTCTGAAAATAAGACTAAAAATGTGTAAAAACATTTTACTGGGTTCAGTCACTACTAATGTGGAAGCGGACTGGTAATCTACGATTCCTATTTATAAAACTCCTATGAGTTTCAAGACTGGTACAGAGGCTGATGTTACTGTGATAAAATTGGAGACATATAGAAGTTTCTCAAGGCATCTGCAGTTGCATGAAGCCAATACTAAAATTCACAACCCTGGAGGCAAATTTAAGTTCATTGATAGAGTTCTAGCCTGAATGGAAGGGGCATAAGTTTGACTTCTGAGTTTATGTGCTGAATGGCCTATATATAAATAACCTGCTCAGCAGGGCTATGGCATATGAAATAAGCTTAATTGCCAGAATAAATTAAGTCAGTCAGGCATGTTTGGCGAAGCTGGCTTGCTTGATCATAAACTAGTAAAATTTAAGCTAAAACTAAATGCTGTTCCATATAACATGATAATATCCAGGAGGGTGCCATTTCCCATGCTGTCCAAAGTTGGAACAGAACTTAAATGCAGTGACGGCTCATGCTATTGGACTGCAGGACTGCAGCCCCCCCCCCCCAGCTGTAAAACTGAAATTTTGGCTTTTTCCAGATTTCTTGTGCTCATGTGGTGTAAATCTGAGAGATACAGTTGAGTGTCAAGTGGATTTTACAAGGAGCTAAGAGCTTCAGGGGAAGAGAAGTTTAGTACTGCTTATGCTGAGTCTGATTGCATTGTTAATAGCACAACAGGTAGTGTACTTGCTTTTGATGTAGAAGGCTGTGGGTTCTACTCCCACAGTATGTAGCTGCATTGCTGATACTGTACTGTGTTGTGCTTTTAAAGGGGGTGGATGCTGCAGTCCTGAGAATGTCCTCTTTGGCAGAGATACCTAGTAACTATGAACCTGTTATCAGTTTACCATCCATTCCCTATTGCAATATTACTAGCTTATCATTTTTTTAATGTAACATAGGCAATTTATTCCTCAAGGGCAATAGGCACTTTAATTGTAGATGAAGCAATGAAATATAAAGTTGTTTTCTAGCAGCAACCTCTTCATTAGTTACAGATCTCTTTAATGTGGAATTATTTAGATGGCTTTTACTTCTACAGAGATTGTGCATATTTACTAATACTGGTGGATTGTAGAAGTTTGAGTAGACTTTTATGATGTAAATGTTCTGAATTGGGCAGTTTTGTCATTATTAGTGCATGCATTTTGTTTCATTGTTTACTGGAAAAATGTTCGAAGCAATAAATTTAAAATGCCCTCTAACAACTGTACTGTATTATACAAGGAATATAATATAATACAATCAGGAAGGTGTATCAAAGAACACATGTATGTTTCGTAAACAAGGGGCCTATGATTTAAAAACAGCCCAAAGTTAATCTTTATCTGCCATTGGCCAGATGTATTTTCTTTGAATGTGGGTTTCAATGCTGTTTCAATGAATGTTGGTTTCAAGGGCAGGGAAGTTTTAATGCTAAGTCTATTTTCATTGTGAGACTGCATTGCTTTGTTTAGCAGATGACTATTAGTGTTTGTACTGTAAAATGTAAAATAAAACTTTTAAATGAAATACAAATCATAGCAGAAGTAAAGCAGTATGCACATTACAGTGTTTATTGTAAATGGGGTGAAATAGCCATGTAATGGGACATTGGAATGTCTGCAGGTGGGAGGTCCTATTTGACCATGATTTTGTGAGGGGGAAGGGCGGCAAACTCAAAGACAGCCCTGGCTGAAGTATACCTCTCAACTGTCCAGATTTTCGCAGAATTAATAGATTTTTGCTTCTTATTTTTGGTTTGTTCCTCATAAAATTTGTGGTTTTCTGACAAATCATTTAGGAATGAAGTCACTAAATAATGACAGACATTGAGTTTCAGACTTCATATCCTTCAGAAAAATGCATGCTAAAGCAAGACTTGTTATTCTATCAACTGTCTAAGATTATACAAGAGCAATTTTTAGTACTGTCTGTATGTTCCCCCAATATATTTGGCCTTGTCCAGATTTCCTACATTAAGAGGTTGAGAGGAATGCACAAATAAATCACTTTATAGAATTAGGTATATCCAAACCTCTCAACTGTCCCTGATTTTGGCTCAAAATGTTGCTCTCCCCCTAATAATCCCTCCACAAAATGGCAATTTTGGAAGAAAATGTGGAGGGTTTACAATTAATAAATAATTGCAATGATGAAGAGTCATAGATTACTTTTATTTCAGAAATGCATGTAGATTCTCTTATTTTGTCAGCTGCTCAACTTAACAGTACCAATATTTTAAAAAGTGTCCCTTCTTTGACAGGTTCCCAGCTGTATTGTGTGGCTATTTTTCAAACTGAACTCTACAGTTCCCTACAAAACAGTGTCTACAGGACTGCAATCAGTTTCTCTCAACATTTAAACAGATTGAACTCTACAGTTCCCTACAAAATGGTGTCTACAGGACTGCAATCAGTTTTTCTCAACATTTAAACAGATTGAACTCTACAGTTCCCTACAAAACGGTGTCTACAGGACTGCAATCAGTTTCTCTCAACATTTAAACAGATTGAACTCTACAGTTCCCTACAAAATGGTGTCTACAGGACTGCAATCAGTTTCTCTCAACATTTAAACAGAGTAGGTTGCACACACAAAAAGCATTTGTTAAGCTTTCACTTACAGTGCTTTGTAATTAAGCAGGTCACCATATTGGTCAGCCATAGGGCTCTTTGTTCTACTTGAGTGGTTGCCTTCTTCCCCTGTAACTAAAGTAAATTGACTCTTACATTAAGAGCTGTAATACTTACCTTATAGCTTTAGGGCACCTTAGGAAACCTTGTAAACTGCAATAGCCTGACATCTGAACAAGTAACCCTTGTAAAAATTCCCAAAATTGTATACTATTGGTCTGCCTTTCCTGCTAAACATAAGTGAAATTACAGTGCTGAGTGCAAGTAACATTAAAATTAAAGTAATGAGTGCAAATAACACAGTGCTGAGTGCAGATTTTAGGCCCTTACATTCAACTTATCTCTGGTGTGGTGTCTTGAGTCAATCAGGGTATTCCCTGAAACCACTCCCACTGCCTTCTCTTTTCCCCCACACCCCTTTTTCCTCAAACGGGTTAAACTGCTATAATTCAGTACAGGCATCATTTTCAAATCTAGGTGCTTAGGATTTCCCTCTCTCTTCCCTCCTTGGCTGACCTGGTGTGACTTAGTGTAAGTTTCTTCACTGTATGGATCTTTTACTGTTTTTTGTGTAACTAAATGACCTGCTGCTAAATTCTGATTCTGCACAGACTGCTCTATTTTTTTCCAGAGGCTCTATAAGTAGCTAGTGACTTTAATGAATTTCTGTAGTAATATTTGTGTTTAAACTGAACCTGTACCTAGAGAAAGTATATAATCAGAGCTCCTCCTTGCTGCATGTGTTTTTTAATGTTTAAATTGCACACACACATTGAAGAAGTGCTTTTATGACTTGAATAACTTGGGATCGCTATACCTGAAGTGCTTTTACTGGCAATTTTCCAGTTGTACAATTGTGAATAATTGATTTAGTTTTTCTGGTATATCTTTAAAATCTGGCAAGTGATTATTTACTGCATTGCTCTCTTGCTTAGGTTTCTTAGCTATAAATCTTAGTTCATTCTGAAGTATGCTACTTTACCCCCCCACCAAACCTTTTTGAATGCATTATTATATAATAACTGCCTGTTGTTGCCTTCATGCTTACCCTAGAATCTCTGCTTTTCTCTTTTCCTAGTTGAACTCTACAGTTCTGTACAAAACGGTGTCTACAGGACTGCAATCAGTTTCTCTCAATATTTAAGCAGAGTAGGTTGCACACACAAAAAGCATTTGTTAAGCTTTCACCTACAGTGCTTTGTAATTAAGCAGGTCACCATATTGGTCAGCCATAGGGCTCTTTGTTTCTACTTGAGTGGTTGCCTCCTTCCCCTGTAACTGAAGTAAATTGACTCTTACATTAAGAGCTGTAATACTTACCTTATAGCTTTAGGACACCTTAGGAAACCTTGTAAACTGCAATAGCCCTTCGTTAAGCCTCGCTCGGACTCTCTTCGCTCCCCTCCCTGCCCCCAATTTCCTCCCACCCCCAGTACCTCTAAATTTATACTACTATAGCCACTCCCCCACTTTCTAGATCCTATCTTCTTTCATCTGGGATAATTCCACCAACCCCCATTCTACTACCTGCATTTTAATAGCACCTATTAGCTTTCATCTGTCATTCTCTCATCCCCCTTCCAGTACCTTTACCTCACCACTCTATCTTCTGGTGTTGCATCACCAGGTAAAACAGTTTCTTAACTCACTAGCTGAATCACAGATAATGATATACTCCTCTTTACTACCCCTCTTGTTCACACCATACCTCCTTACCTTGTATGAAAACCAGTTTCTCACGGGATTTCAGGTCCCAAAAGGCCATACTATCACCCCAGCTGTATATCCTTCCACCTTCAACCATACTTACAGTGCCAGATCCTATCCAACATCTTGTTCAGTCTATCAACGTCTCAACCCCAGGCACATTAGCTCTAGATCCAAACACTACCACAAACTAATAAACAAATTCCTGAAGTTCATCACCAAGTATAGACTCAACCTAATACTTGGTGGTGATATTCACCCCAACCCTGGCCCACTCACTTCAGATACACATACCCCCTCTACTTGCAATGTAAGCTACAAACCTACAATTAATAGGCCAACTAACTCTTTCCTAGTCTGTCATCTCAATATTAGAAGCATTAATAACAAGGTACATGAATTACATGCACTTCTGGATGTTCACTCCCCTGAGATTCTCTGTTTATCTGAAACCTGGTTAAAACCTAACACTAAAGACAATGAAGTGTTACCACCTGGGTACAACATACACAGGCTGGATTGTGTTTCGAGGAAGGGGGGTGGGGTAGCTGTACTCTATAAATCTGAGTTGAATGTCACCATAGATGTAATACAACCTCCTCAGATTAATAACTCAGAGATTCTTGCCACCAAATTGCAATTTAATAAAAATAAATGCATTAATATCATCTGTATGTACATTCCCCCAGGTAACAATATATCTACATTTGAAGATATCCTGCACTGGCTATCATGTCACTACCCCCAAGAAACCCTACTACTTGGAGACTTTAACATAGACTGGGGCACCTGTTCCTCAGAATCCCCAACCACCCATATTAACCTGCATGCATTTACACAAATCATATCCACCCCTACCAGGATAGGTAAACCCAACCAAAAAGAAAGTATACTTGACTGGGTACTCATAAGCAGTCACCCCCAACTGTACACATCTGGTACCCTCCTTAATGGCCTAAGCGATCACCTTCTCACATATGTAATTAAGCACAAAACCATTAATTCCCAACAACCCTTACTCAGAAAGTTTAGAAACAATAAAACCTTTGACCCTGCCAAATTCCAACAAGAACTAAATGTAATTGGTCTAGTCTAAAACACCTCCCCTAAGAGGAAGCAGTAGCATACTTTAACAACAAATTCCTTGAGATCCTTGATTTGCATGCACCTGTTTGTTCAAAAAGAACCAAGGCAAAAACTGCACCTTGGCTTTCTATAGAGTCTAAACTCAAAATTACCCTTAGAAACAAAGCATGGGCTTTATGGTGTTCTTCTAAAGACCCTCAAGATCACATTAAATACAGGCAATCCAGGAACGAAACCAAAAAATCAAATTTACAAGACAAAACCAATACTACTGTAATTTACAGACAGTAAATCAAAATAACCCTCAGAAGTTTTAGGCAGATTTAAATAATCTACTAATCCTGGACAAACTTCAACCCCAATTCCTGCTGCTACTATTGATAAAACCCCTGAAGATGTTTCTGATAGTTTTAACCAATTCTTTACTGAGACAATTCAAGCCCTAGCTAGCCAACTACCTCCTAGCTCCACTGGTCCTGAAAGTAGCACCCCTAGAAACCTACTTGCGTTCAGCTTCCAACCAGTCGCCACTTCACTTATCCGTACCTTGATCAAAAAATTAAAACCCACTACACTTTCTGCTGATCAACTCCCTGCTGAGTACCTACAAAAATCAGCTGATGCTATTGCTTACCCCGTCTCAATACTAATCAATCGAACCATAGTAGAAGCTAAAATTCCCTCCATCTGGAAAATATCCTATGTAATCCCACTTCACAAAGGAGGCAGCTCTACTGAATTCTCCAATTATAGGCCAATAGCTATACTCTCTCCACTTGCAAAGATTATGGAAAAATGTATTCATAGACAACTCATGCACCACCTAATCCAAAATTGCCTTATGGCAGACACTCAGCATGGCTTCCGTCCTCATCACAGCACTACTTCAGCCCTCCTAGCCTTTACTAACACCATAAACCATAATCGCAACAATAATTATATATCCTCAGTCCCCTTTTTGGATCTTTCCAAGGCATTCGATATGGTTGATCACCAACTTTTAATCCACACCCTGCAAACATTCTGTCTAGATACTGGAGCCCTCCAGTGGTTTCAATCCTACCTGAATGGTCGACAGCAGGCTGTCCTCTGGCAGAACAAACTCTCTAACCTTCTACCTATTACCCTTGGAGTACCACAAGGCTCTATACTAGGGCCCTTGCTGTTCTCCATCTTCATTAACGACCTTTATACTATCATCCCAAAAGTCAGCTGTATCCAATATGCTGATGACTGTACTCTGATTTGCTCAGCCCCATCTGCAGTAGAGTTATGGTCAGCTACCCAGACCACCTTTAATACAATAGAAAACTGGCTTTCCGAACATCGTCTGATCCTAAATCCCAAAAAAACTAAAATGCTGTTATTTTCACCAACACGTAGGTCTACCGCTTTCACCTTTACCATAAAATCAAATGATGGCACAATAATCTCCCCTGATCCATATACAAAACTATTAGGTGTCATCATAGACAATAATCTAAAATTTGACCTACATGTTAACCAAACTATCAAAACCATCAATAAAAAACTAGGGTCACTTTACAGAATAAAAGCCTTCCTAACCCCTCCAGCTAAAATTGACATAGCTCGCTCTCACCTTCTTTCAATCCTTCTGTATGCATCCCCTCTACTCTCGAATTTAAACAAGACTGTCCTTAACAAACTCTCAATTTGCTACAACCACATTGCCAGGTTTGCCACTGGGCTGCCTTTTAGGACACATCATTGCATCAATCTAAATCAGCTTGGGGGGCTTGAACTACCCAGCCTAATCCAGTATAACCAACTGATTATGGCCTATAAAATCCTCTATAATCCGGACAATTCTCCTGCACTTAAAAATATTATTACCCCCTTAACAATCCTAGACCACTTCGATCCTCTAACAAACTACTAATTCAGACTAGCAAAATTAATAACACAGCTGGTGATTCTCTCTTTGCAATCTCTGTAAGTAGACCCTGGAACTCTCTTCCAGCTGATATTACCTTAATTTCCACCTTAGGTCAATTTAAAACTAGACTCAAACAACATTTGTCACTTAATTGGCTATGTCAATGTATCAAGCCTGGCTAACTCTCTCTAGAATGTGTAAAAATATGTTAACCAGTTTACTGTGTAATTTAATTTAATCCTGACTTGTGCTCAGGATTAACTGTAACCTGTGGAACTTTGTTTAACTTGCTTACTTATGTAATCTCTGTAAATAGTCTGTTTGTAATATGTAATACTGGTATTATGTAATGCTGTATCTGCTTACCCTTGGAGCTTTTCTCCCTGGGCCTCTGCTGAAAATGGACATGCATCCAGTCGGACTATCCCGGTCAACAAATGTAAAATAAATAAAAATAATAAAAATAAAATAAAAATTAAAATATTTTATATTTTGCATCAAAATTTTGGTCCGTTTTTCATAAAATTGTGTTTTTCTGGCAAATTAGTGGCAAATCATTAAAGATTGAAGTTATAAAATAATGACAGACATTTGAGTTTCAGATTTCATACCCTGCAGAAAATGCAAACAAATGCAAGACCTATTATTCTATTATCTTTCTAAGTTTATAAGAGCAATATTTAAAAATTGTCCTTATTTTTGGGCCTTTGTCCCACTTTTATTTATGGCAGACTTTGTCCAGATTTCTTGCTCTGAGGTTGAGAGGTATGACAAATGTGTCAGGACCATCACCGTCAGCCAGAGACATTTTAAATTGTGACATACTTGTTGCACCCCACTCCCCTATGTAGTGACTCTGGATGTGTGCAAGCAAGGCAAGGAGCAGTTATGCAGTGTAAACGTGCAGAGTACCCCCCCCCCCATCCAAGGTAGACACAAGTACTACAGTGGCTTTTCATCTGTTCTTGATTTTGGAGAATGTTCTGGATTTCTGCAATATTTTTATACTGTTGATTTATGCTTCTTATTATTCAAAAAATGCATGTCGTTGCTTTGTCTATTGATCTGTGTTTGAGTAGCAATCCTTTAATAACCATGATGTAAGATTGTTTGAGATCGTAAGATGCAAGTAAGCTTTAATAAGCATACTGTTAAAGAATTACCAACAGTGAAAGCCTTTTTGTTGTCACCATACAGAGAATATTTACATAACTAGATAACATATAAGTCTTAGGTATTGAAATGCATATGACAGTATTTGTAGTAAAGGACAGGATTACAGTATTTTAAGAAGCTCATTACATTTGTTGGAGACTTGCAGTCATCTTTGCAGGCTTGACCAGTAAACTTAATAGAATGCCAATCTATCATGTGTAGTCCATAACCTGTGCAGGAATCCTTTAAGTAATTTATCTTGAGCTTGTTTCTTGCTTGCTGCTCATTTTTTACTTTGATCATGTTTTCCCCATGAAACAAGTAGATAGTTGTTGTCAGGCAGCAGGTCTTTTTTGGATAAGAAACATTTTTACAAGTGGGGGTATCACAGAGATTGCTACTTTCAGCATGTTACTTCGTACTTATATAAAGCTGAATATAAATTATAATTAGAACCGCAGTGCAAGGACAAGTGGTTTGAGTTGAGTGCTGCTTGTTTTTTTTTTAAACTTGATTTGGACTGGCATTCCAGTAATGTATTTAAAAAGTAATTTATTTTTTCATGCCTCACAACCTTTTAGTTTCAATCTAGATATTAAGTAAGCTGTCATGTAGCCAATGCATTGAAATATATTTTTCTTCTACACTTCATTTTGTCTTGATTGGACTCTCATAATGATGGTTTGGCACCCAGGGCAGTGTGTTTAATTAAAGTTCCAGCTGTTGTGGTTTTGAACATAGCTCCACCCCTTTATAGTTGGCCACACCCCTTCTCATTGGCCCCACCAATTCCACTGTCTCCTTTGATTTGAAGTCATCAGCTGCCACTGCTTAAATGACTGCAAAGTCTTGATATTATTGAGAGGGTAAATGATCTAATTGAGTCGTGTTCTCCAGTGCTCTCAGTAATGAAAAAAAATGGTCAAGTGTTGACTTAAAAAAATTAAAAAATCAATAATGTAGTTGTAAATGAAAAGTTCATCCTAACTACACTCAAAGACATAACACCCAATCTTGTTAATGCAAAGGTGTTTTCCACATTAGATGCTTCCAGTGGATTCTGTTAAACACATTTAGACAAAAAAAGAATGCCAAAAGCTGATGACCTTCATTCCTTCCCTGGGAAGATTCTGATTTAAAAGGCAGACATTTAGTACAATTTCAATGTCTGAAATCTTTTGGCATAAAATGATTGATTTGCTTAAGGGTCTGGATGTTTTTTTTTTGTTGTTATGGATGACATTCTAGTATTTGGTCCAGATAAAGGAATGCTTGATTCAGGGTAATCAAAAGAGATTCTGCTTTAGTAAAACAGAATATCAGTTCCTCAAGATCACATAAGTGCTATTGGTATCAAAGAAGATATAAGCAAGTCCAGAGTAATAGCTGAGTTACTAAGTCAAGACAAGCTCTAGTCATGATTAAATACTTGGACAAGCTCCTACCAAACCTTTACTCGATGCTTCGTCCTTTAACAGAATTGTTAAAGAAAAATGTGCCATGGTCTTGGGGACATGCTCAAACTCAAGCATTAGGTAAAGTAAATTACGTTTTTTTTTAAATAAAAGAAATATTAACAACAACTCCAGTGTTAGTGTCCTGTGATGTCACTAAACAGACAAAAGTGATCGCAGATGCTAGCAGCTATAGCCTTGGTACAGGATTACTCCAAATGGATGAAATATGTTATACTCCATTGCTTATTACTCCAAAATGCTATCTGATATTCAATAGAGATATTCCAAATCAAAAAAGAGTGCCTTGCAAATGTGAGATGTGAGAACTTCTCCAGATAACTATTAGGGCTCAAGAGTTTCTAACTCCAGTGAGAATACAAACCAGTAGATCCTCTGACCAACATGTATGGTTTATATAAAGTGCCACCAAGGTGCCAGATACTGTTAATGAGAGCAAAAAAGGTTCAATGCCAAAGCAATCCATGTGCCCTGAAAACAACCAGTTGTCACAGGTATCCAGAATCCTATATGTGGCCAGCTATTATCCAGTACCAACGAAGACAGTGCTGTTTGTGTGCAGTGCACACTGATGACTAGACCTGTAATTACCAAAAGGCTAGAAAAGCTTAAATGAGCTATCAAAAATGATTAAGAGTTGCAAGCTGTTATCCAACACATGCAAAATGGAAGGTCAAATCAATGGGCACAAACCAAACAGCTCACACATAATACAGTCTGAGCTCAGATATCAGAGCAAGATAAATTGTTATTATACCAAGACAGAATCACAGTACCCATATCTTAATGAGTAGAAGCACTACATCAAATGCACAAGGATCTTCAAGGTTTTATCAAATGCTGGGATGGAACCAAAATGTCAGTGTGGTGGCCAAACATGAACTAAGACATTGTAAATTTGCTATCAAAGTGTCAATTTTGTATTCCACAAAGCCATAACAAAAATGTGAGCCACTAATGCCAATACCATTACCACAAGTTCCGTAGCAAAATATAAGTACTGACTTGAAGGTCAAAGCTACCTTGTTTTTGACTATTACTTTAATGATATAGAAATAATTCATGTACTAACTGTGAATGGCCAACAAATGATTGTCAGAAGCATGGCTAATTTCTCAAGGTATGGTCTACATATTAAATTAGTTATAGACAATGGCACATGGAATGAGTATGTTGTTCTGTCTGGCTTCACACATACTACATCAAGTCCTCACTATCTACAGTTAAATGGAGAAGCTGAGAGAGCAGTGAAAACACTCACAAAGATAGCAAGACAAACCACTCCTTACAGGCCTTGCATGGCATATCACTCTACTCCTGAAAGTACCATTGAACTAATCCTTTCTCAGCTATGCTTGGAAAACAAGAACAAATCTGGCATATCAATGATGAGTCAATAATTAAACCTCAAATTATTCCATGTAATTAAGTTAAACATTATGACCAAAAAACAAATGTTTGTATAAAATGGTTTATGACTGACATCATTTTGCATCCCTACCACCTGTCCAGTAACCAGGTCAAGCTCTCCACTTGAAATTAGAGGAAGAGAAAAGGTGAGACACAACAAGAGAAGCAGTGCAGAAAAAACACAGAGCCACTTTCTTACATGGTGCAAATTAAAGATGATACAGTAGTTTGATGAAATAGAGAAAGCATTCAATTGGTTCCTGATGACTGTCAACCTGAATGCAGTGTTCCAGAAAATTAGCTAGACGATTTTGAGCTGAGAATAACCGGATCAACATCTGACAAATCTATTCCTGTACTTGCTAACAGAGCTACCTCAACTAAATATTCAAGACAAAGTTGCAAATTCAAGTTTGTCTACTCATAGCTGACAGATAATGTGCTGTCCTACCAATGCAGTCAAGTGTGAATGTGCCTGTTCCTGATCCTGTTGACTCCATTTTATCTAGTGATTGTAAAGGTTGCAATGCATGTCATAACAGTATGCCTCCTAGTTTTCCTTTTACAGGTTCTCAATCCATTTCAAGCTCCAGTTTAAGTGGTCCTTGGAGGGAATGGAGTGGGCAACTGATTTGTACACCAAATCATTTTCAAAATTTGATTTAATTAAGGAGATGATTTGTGAAGTGTTTAATGAAATATCAGGAAGATTTTGTCCCATTTGAAGTATTATGTTCCTATTAAGGGATAACCTGGCAAAATTTCAAGCCCCCATAAACCCTTTGAACATTGCTGCATATGTAGAACTGTTCACAGAAACCCTATACAAGCATGTTGATAGCTACATAGAGGCAGCTGTACCCACCAAAAAGAAGTACAGAACTAACTCAAAAAACAAACCGCCCTGGTAGAATCACAAAATCAATAGGCAGTATAACAGAAGGAAAAAAATCATGCAGCAACCAGCAGGATTAAAGCATTCTCATCAAACTAAATAAACATCTCAGAGGTCAAATAAAGTCTACCAAAGCCAAGTATTGGTGAATGTGGCCTCCCAGGCCAAGGACAACCACAAGGTATTCTTTAGCTATGTCCACAACATCAAAGGCAATACACAATTGTGTGCAGAGCTCACTGTAAATGGAGTCACCTATACTGAGCCAGAAGATATAGCAAACCTACTGGCCGATAAATTCAACTCCAACTTTGCCCCTCTCTCTCCCTCAACCTTCCCTCAGGGAATACCATCTAATATAACTCCCCTGCTATCACTAGGGAACAGGTCTTTAATGCTCTATGCTCTCTCTAAAGCCAAGAACACTGCATCAGTTGTCCCAGACAACATCCCAGGATGCCTTCTAAATAGCATGAAACATGACCTATCAGGGCCTCTGGAACTGCTATTTAACTACAGCTTCAAAACAGGCTTCATGCCACATGAATGGAGAACAGTAACAGTCATCCCTCTGCACAAAGGTGGGCCATCTACAGACCCTGGAAACTACAGACCCGTAAGTCACACTAGTCTTATACATAAAGCCATGGAAAGAATCATCATGTCAATGATCAACAGTGATATAGTAAACCTCCAGACAATGGACCCAGCCCAGCTTGATTTTGTCAAGGGCAGATCATGCCTACTCAACCTGGTGAACCTCTTTGAGAAGGTCACCAAAGCAATGGATGAGGGCAAAATGGATCACACTGCCTAACTTGACCTGGCCAAGGCATTTGACACAATACCCCACTCGGGCATTGTTAACAAACTCAAAAGGTTAGGTACAAACTCATATGTCACCCAGTGGATAGCCAACTGGCTGACAGACAGGACCAAGGAAGTTAGAATTGGGGAATCCACCTCTATAAAGAGGCCAGTCACAAATGGAGTTCAAGGATCAGTCCTTGGAACACTCCTTTTTGGCATTCACTTCTCTGAAGTCAAGGCCAATGTCAGTGGACTCTGGCTGACTAAATTTGCAGATGATTGCAAATTGGGAGCTGTCATTGAATCCCACACTGACACAAATGTTCTCCAGGAGGGGCTGACACAGGCAAACAACTGGTGTCAGAGCCATGCACTAAAATCAAATGCCAAAAAATGCATAATAGTATCCTTCAGTAAGTCATCCACCCCTGGTAACTCTCATATTGACAATACACCCCTTAGAGTTGACCCAGTAGTCAGGGACACACATAGATATTAATTTAGCCTTTGACCATCATGTGTCTACAGTAGTGAGGAAATCCTTCAATGTTGTACAACTAATAAACAAAGGTATGTCATCTAAAGTCCAAGGAAGTCATTGTTCCACTGTATTCGGCATTCATCAGACCTATCATTAAATACAGTGCCCCCTTTAGTATGTACCTAACCAGGCATATCCAACAATTGGAACATCCACAGAGATTTGTTACTAAAAGAATACAGGGCTTAAGTAAAATGTTCTATGCAGACCACCTCAAGGCTCTATCCTTGTATTCTGTCTCCTACAGGCTTTTAAGGGGAGATCTATGCCTGTTATACAGGGCATTGTCAGATCCCACTCTGATGGACCACCTGCATATCCACAAAACAAACAGCAGCAGAATTACCCATTCTAAAGACTTAAAACTTGCCTGTGATATAAATAAGACCTGCTGGAAGGACAGGTATGTATCCCAGAGATTACCCTGTCTCTGGAGCAGGCTCACCATCCATGTGAAGCAGAGTTCCTCCCTAAACCAATTTAAGTGCAAACTGAATGGGGAACAGGAAATTCATCCCTGGTTTGGCACCTATGTCTCTAATGGACACAGGCAACCTGTAAATGGTTCATCTCCCATGCATTAGCTTGTAAATGTTTCATCATCCAAGTCCCTGCTTACACTTATCAAGGGTATCAGAAATTGTCAGCGATTTGGTATGCATGGCTAGGCTTAAAGAGGTTCTTGTGGTCATTAGCATAGTAAACACCTATGAACCTATTGTGCTTATGCAGTTGAAAGTAAAAAGGGAATAGAGATGATTTAAAGACAGCAATAGTATAATTTAATAATAACACTAGTAAATTAATTAAGAGACATTAATAGAAATGGAAATGTTTTTTTTTCAATGTTTTAATTTATTTGTTAAAATAGATACAAAACCCAAATTTGCTTAGAAGATGGGAAGAAATTTAAGTTATATTAGAAAGTGAAAATAAAAAATCAAGTCTGTGAGGTAGGTATGGAATGTCAAAATGTGGGACTTGTGCACAGTGCCATTTTATGTTGGAAGGAAGCAACATTACAGTAGCTTTGTACCCCAGGGTATTCAGTGGGAAGAGGAGATTTAATTGTAACACCACTGGGGTGGTATATTTAACATAGTGTATGCCTTCTGAGGCATTCTATATAGGAAAGAAGGAAAGTGCACTTAGCTTGAGAATATATGAGTATTTATAGTCCATAAAAAGGAAGGATGAGAGTAACGCTTTTCTAAGCACAATAAGGAATGCAATAATTTAAAAAATATATATTTTTTATTTTGGAGAAGGTTCTGCACAGCATTAGAGGGGGTAATTGTGAGTCCCAATTGGAGAAGGAATTACTATGGCAAATTAAATTGAATGCCACAGTTGTTTCCTGGTGTATATGACAAAATTAGTATTAATAGTGTTTTGGTTTTAAAAGCAGATATTACCAATGATTACCTTGTGATTTTAATTTATGATACTTAATTATGGTGTTATTGTATTGTATATTTATATACAGGGTTTGTTTTATTGATATTTCAACAATGTTTAAAATACTTACTTAAACATAGAGTTATACTTGCTTTTTACTAGTAAAGTATATGGGGTGGTGTTTTATGTTAATATAACTTTTAGTACTTAATATTAATGTGGGTTGTATTCTGTTTGGATGATTTGATTTTAATGGAATGTGTCTGAAGTTTATAAAATGGGGATTTGCAATTTTAAACAGTGTTCTGATGAGTATGAATGAAAGTGCTTAAAAGTTTCTGTTTTGGTTTGAATAAAGAGTACTGAGATGTCTTGGCAGTGTTTTCTGTGTGTATCATTGATTTTTATACTGTGTGGAGGTCTTCTTAGTTCACAAGTTCTAGGTGCAGTGACATTTTAAAACAGTCATATTTAGACAAGCCTTAATTTTACAAAGTAAATATGTAAGTTAACAAAAGTTCTTCCTTTTAGGTTTCTCCACTCATTTGCCTGTAATGATTTCCAGATTTGGGTAATGTGCCAAATGTCTCACTTCTAAATCATTACTAATGTTTCATGAGTTTAAAAGAAAATTAAGCTCATAGGTGGTTAAATGTAATATTACGGGTTGTTAAATTTAATTCCTCACACTTATACAAAGTTAATGTGTGGATATTTATTTAGTGCTGATATTGTACTGTTGTGTTATTGAAGCCGCAGTGGTACAGTGGTAGCATTGTTGCCTCACAGCAAGAGGTTCTCCTGTTCGACTCACGACTGGAGTGCCTTCTGTGTGGAGTCTGCATGTCTTCCCTGTGGTCAAGTGGCCTCCGAAAGACATGCGTGAATGGGCGTGCCTTCGCTGAAGGTTGGGCATCGGGCTGGCAACTCGGCACCATAAAAAAATCTACTGTCAATCATTAGCAGACCGGAGTTCCGCTGTGGCGACCCCTAACCAGGAAAAGCTGAAAAGACAAACAACATTGTACTGTTGTGTTATTGACAAAACTTCAGTTACACAGAAAAAGTATGTATTGCACAAAAGCTATTTTCTGATATTTTTGCTGGTAAAAGGAATGCATAGAGTTGTACACCAGTAATTATAACTATGTACTTAGTAATGCATATACATGCACACACATGCAAGGATATACTCAAATTGTTACCCTCACCCTCCTCCCCATATCAAAAAAGAAACCCAAGGTTTATGCAGGCATTTTTGAGTTTTGTTTCATATAGCATTTTTAATGTTGGGGATTACATAAAGAAATTGTGAATAACATCTACAGGTTAATGTTTTTCACCGAACCACAGAATTTAATTTCAAAAATGTATGTACACAAGACTGCTGAGTTAATGGCAACAGAAATTTAGGCATATTTTAAATATGATTTGCTGATAAAAATCTGCAATCTGTAAAAATGTAGAATTTATAAATATTAAACAGTAAAATCAAAATGTTTGTCTGTTCTAGAAGATGTACTGGGAAAAATAGGTATTCTATATGTCTAAATGGGCCCTAGGTATACAGAAAACACCTGGTTTTAAATTATTGTATTTCCAAAGAGGACAAAATGGAGAGTAATTAGATTTCTTGGTAAAATGCCATTTTTGAAAACTGCATTCATTAATAGGAAACTAATCAACAAGTGGAGTACATGTTCACACTGACATTCTAGTATAACACTCTAGTTACATAGAGAATAATATATGAGTTTTGAAAAATCTGAATACTAAATTATGCCACAGATCAAATTGTTCCAAATATTATTATTGCCAAAGGGAAAGCAAGTATGCAGGTATAAATTATTTTGCAAATGTTGTTTTGACTGAATTCACATTCTTTGTTACTGTCACAAGGTAAACATCCCAGATAAATGTAAATCACCAGTAGATTTAATGAATCAGCATTGTAAGATGGACAAGCTTATTCATACAGATGGATGATATGTTCTGATATGCTTTCACAGGGTGGACATAAAGACAGGGTAGGCATGTCTCCTGAAAATAATTATGTACTGACCAAAGGAAACACTTCACTGACTTCTGGGTGGTGTGAAAAGCAATCATGGTTTAACACATGATGCAGACAAGAAGCTAAAAGTTCATTCTGAATTCTAGCCACGGTTAAATAAATCAGTAATAACTTGGAAAAAAGTAAGGGTTGTAATAAAAAAAAATCCAGCTGTTTCTGTTATGTATTAGCTAGAGATAAAATCTAGGCGGGTAAACCAAAATAAACTGTTATATGGCTGAAATGTTTAAAGCTACAAACCTTTTGTGCTTATAGTAAAAATCAAGTGAAATATTCAACTTATGTAGATCAGAAGATTCAAAGTTCATTTTCTGGCTAGCCAGAGACTGCTAATCTGACATAATTTCAGTTATTAGGGGTAATTTTTCTGAGTCTTTTGTTATAGAATTTGACATTGGTGTAACTGACATCAGGAATAAGAAAATAAATTTACATCAAAAAGAAGATAATAATTTGAGTGATGATTTGTTGGTTAAAGGGTATAGCTCAAAGTGTAAGATGCTTACACCATTAGAAGGCTATTTATCTCCTAATTCTAAGAAGGTATTAAATGAGAATAAAGCTGAATATAGTTCAGCTAATGCTAGTAAGCACAAATGTTTGATTCATTTTAGCAAACAGGATATTTTTTTGACTACAAACAAAGTTTGGAGGAACTCTTATTCTTGAATTGGTAATATTTCACATAGCACTTGCTCTGATGATATTAGTAACTGTATTAATGGGCAGAATGAAGGATGGCAAGATATCTCACATGTAAGAAAGTTTAAAAGAAGAGCTTTGGGATATTATTAAATAGTGAATATAAAGACATTAATAAACACAGTGAAGTCTGATTTTATTTCCTTAACAGATAGTGGAAAAATGATGTTATTCTTAACCACTGGTAAATGGGGAGTCACATGTTAAATGCATTACTAGTCAAATAACATCACTGAATACAGAATACATTACAGTCTCCTCTTTACCAGGGTTGAGGTTAATTGATTATTTAGGTTTGTTGCCAAGCTGAACTAGGGTTAAACCAACCTGTACTACATTTATTTTGCCAGGAGATATTTATGATTTAATGTGTACACCATTAAATAAGATGAAAATGTAATTCTTGATATAACTGAGTATTGTGAAACTTTAAATCTAGAGTCTGCAGTATGTGAAATCCTTCCTAGCTTGTGTTGGTTGAATTACCACTGGTCAAAGACAAAATTACTTAAAAATTGGATAAGACAACTTTATTTAGTTTGCAATATTAAATTAATAAAACTTTGGGAAATCTACATCTATGATTTAAAATGGTTTTCAAAGGACAGAGTTCATCTTTGATTACTATGGATCTAAGGTTCTGTCAGGCTTGCTTAGGAACTGTGATGAACATTTGTAGGGCCTCCCACGAGCAGATCCATTTGTGCAATAGAAGCAGGAAACGGAATACATCTTTAAAAGGTTTCTACTGTAATTCCCAAAACTTGGGGAACAAAGGAAGTGGGTTAAAATCTGCTGTACTTTCTGAGGGATGTGAGTTTATAGCTGCTACTGAGACATGATATTCATCTGACTTACAATTACCAGGATATGATACATTTGAATGCTTATGAATAAGCAAGAGAGGTGGAGGCATTTGCAAACAACATTGCTGAGTTGGAATGTACTATAGTCCAAGCTTATGGAATACTGTTACATGACCCTATAGCACTGATACTTTGCTATTTTACACCTACAGTGGATTTAGATACTCATTATAATTATTTTTCTATATTAAATATGAATTTAGATTTTAGAAATCTGGTGCTGATAGGTGACTTTAATTATCCCACCATTGACTGATAAGTAAATGAAGGAGGAAATTATTGTGAAAGAGAATTTATTCAGATTTTTGAGTATCATAATATTACATAATTGATTTTAGAACCAATTCAAAGTTGTAATATCCTAGACTTGTTAGGTAAAGAGAATTTAATTTTAATTGAAAATATTTGGATTTATCCTCGTCTAGGATTATCTGATCATTTGTCCTTGTCAATTGAAATAGCTGGATAAAGTGAGAGTATCGACCAAATATTATAATTATGGTCTAATTGATTATTACCAGTTAAAGACTAATTTGCTATCTTTGGATTGGGTAGACATGGATGAGTCAGTTAGAGGAGGTGTTGATAATATAGAATCACTATTGTATAGCAACGTAGTTGGGACAACTTGCTGTAGAACAGTACATCCCAATTAAATTCCCACTATGGTAGAAACATAATAAAGAGAACTTGAGGTTGAGAAGCAACAAACTTTTTCTAAGTATAAGAAGTGAAAAGCAAAAAAAAATATGAAAATTTGCTGGCAAATGATCAGGAATTAAATGGATCATATTAATTCTATTTTTGTAGCTGGATCAATGATTAGTGATCATGAATTCATAACCAAAAAATGTAATGAATAGTTTACTGGTTTTGGCATTGATATGAGTGATTGTTATTCTCAGTTTGTGAAAGAAAGAACTGATTGTATGACAAACTGTCCTAATATTACTGAAGAAATATTATTAAGAGCCTTAAATAAAAAAAAGTCTGATACATCAAGTGGACCAGATTGTATTCCTGGAATTTTGTTGGTTAATATAAAAGATTATTTAGTGAGTATATTGACTAAGACATTTAATTCTAAAATCTATAAATGAATATAAACCAAGATCTTGAAAAGAATCATTAGTTACTCCATTTTTTTAAATCTGAAGATAAGTTTGCAGTCCAGTAAGTCTAATGCCAATATTATGCAAATGCTTTGAGGAATGTATTAATGAAATCATACTTAAAAATAATCTTGCATTGCTTGATATTTTTCAACATTTGTTTTGAAATGCTGTTCTACATTCACTAATTTGGCAAGTTTTTTATAATTATATCTCTAGGACTATTGACATGGAATTAGTACAGGTGTACTCTATTTGGATTTAACCAAAGATTGTGACTTATTATCATTCCATGCCCATGATTTTGTACTGGAACAATTTAAGGTTAATCCATATTTATGTAGGTGGATTAATCACTGGCTAAGAGGCAGAACCCAAAGAATAGTTATTCAAGGAATCAGAGCCAGCACTGGTGAGATCAGGTGTTCCTCGGGGATCTGTGTTCAGGCCTTTCTTGTTTAATATTGGTTTCATCTGTATTCCATGTGATAATCATTAAGTACGCTGACTATTGTAAAACAGTTTTTTTTTTCTAATAATGAAGATGATTTCATTAATATCAATAGGTATATACTATGCTTAGGTAGGTGAACTAGCACAGCTGGTCTCTCATAGAGAGAGAACAAGTGTAATGTCATGTATTTTGGTAAATAAAAGTTAAGAAGATCTAGTACATTTTCTAAATTTAATTTATTGGAAGTTAGTGAATACAAAGCTCTAAGTATAATGCTTGATTCCTTTTTTCTTTAGATAATCATGTGAGAGCCATCTGTTATAATACTTTGAGACAAACAGGTTTGATTCTCAAAAACATTACAATGAGAGAGGTTACAGTCTTAACTAGACTATTTAAGGTATATATCAGACCAGTGGCAGAGAAGTACGTAAGAGTGGTACAGGATATGTACGAGGGTAGTGTGACAGTGGTGAGGACTGCAGTGGGAGTGACAGATCCGTTTAAGGTGGAGGTGGGATTACATCAAGGATCAGCTCTGAGTCCTTTCTTATTTGCAGTGGTGATGGACAGGTTGACAGATGAGATCAGACAGGAGGCCCCGTGGACTATGATGTTTGCAGATGACATTGTGATCTGTAGTGAGAGTAGGAATCAGGTTGAGGAGACTCTGGAGAGGTGGAGATATGCTCTAGAGAGCAGAGGAATGAGGGTCAGCAGGGCTAAGACAGAATATATGTGTGTAAATGAGAGGGAGGGTAGAGGAATGGTGAGGATGCAGGGAGTAGAGTTGGTAAAGGTGGACGAGTTTAAGTACTTGGGATCAACAGTTCAGAGTAATGGTGAATGTGGAAGAGAGGTGAAGAAGAGAGTACAGGCAGGGTGGAATGGGTGGAGAAGAGTGTCAGGAGTGATTTGTGACAGACGGGTATCCGTAAGAGTGAAAGGGAAGGTCTACAAGAGTGTAGTGAGACCAGCTATGTTATATGGGTTGGAGACAGTGGCATTGACAAAAAGGCAGGAGTCAGAGCTGGATGTGGCAGAGTTAAAGATGTTAAGATTTGCAATCGGTGTGACTAGGATGGATAGGATTAGGAATCGGTATATTAGAGGGTCAGCTCATGTTGGACAGTTTGGAGACAAAGCAAGAGAGACGAGATTGCGTTGGTTTGGACATGTGCTGAGGAGGGATGATGGGTATATTGGGAAAAAGATGCTAAGGATGGAGCTGCCAGGTAAGAGGAATAGAGGAAGGCCTAAGATAAGGTTTATGGACGTGGTGAGAGAGGACATGCAGGCGGTTGGTGTGACAGAGCAAGATGCAGAGGATAGGAAGAAATGGAAAGAGATGATCCGCTGTGGCGACCCCTAACGGGAAAAGCCGAAAGAGAATGATGATGATGATCAGACCAGTTTTAGAACACAACAGTGTTCTGTACTCTTAATAATCAACAGCTTAATTGTATAGAATCAGTGCAACATACATTTACAAAAAGAATACCTGATATTAAGCAGTTATGCTATGAGTTGTGCTTTAAGTATAGATGTGTTTCAGCCGGTCTTTATAGCCTGCATTATAGATATCTCAGGGGTTGACTTTTACTTTTAGTGGTTGTAGTTTTTTTTATAGTGATACTGATAAAGGGATTCATTTGTTTATTAAACCAGATTTGATTCCTTTCATTTCTTGAAAAAACAGTGACAGCAATAAATCTGGCAATTGGCACAGACGGTTAAGGCTGTGAGTTGCAGTTCCGCTGGTACAAGGTGTGATTCCTTCAGTTTTCTTTTGCCTACTCAGTGACGTTGAGCAATTCACTTCAGTAGAAATTGCTTTCATAGGTTCATAGGTTCATAGGTTGGTACTAGGCTATCAGCCCTAGGGCCTATACAAGCCTAGCCATAACAATTCCCTGGCTATTTCTTCCCACATTATTTACTTTCCTGGACCCCTGTCTAGCAGGGCGACTGACGTGATCCCTGGGGTGAATTTCCTTTCTCCCATCCAATCGTCAAGGTTCCTCTTGAAGAGGTCCAAAGAGGCACTCTGCTTGACATGTATGGGCAATCTATTCCAGAGTCTGGGGAGTCTCTGGGTCAGGAACCTATCCCTCCAGCATGTTTTGTTTATTGTGATGACAAGGTTTAGATCCCTGGAGTGTGTAGCTCTGAGGGATTGGGATTTCTTTAAGTGTAGCATGTCCAACAGCTCTGGGTTTGACATGGCCTTGTATGTTAAGCAGAGATCGCCTCTGAGTAGACGATATGAGACAGAGTATAGCTGGAGTTTTTTAAGGCGGTCAGCATAGGGCATCTGCTTTAGGCATGTGATTCTTTTAGTGAGGTATTTCTGAGGCCTTTCCAGTTGTTGCAGATGTCTTGAGAGGTACATACCAAATGGGGCATTGTATTCTATAATGGGTCTAATGAGGGATGAGTACAGTGGGACAATGACCTCCTTTTTTCTGGATGAAAAGCCCTTCGTGATGAGGTGTGCCACATAGAAGGATTTCCTGACTGTTGTGGCGATGTGGTTGTCGAAGGTGAGACCACTGTCCACCTGTGTCCCTAAGTCTCTTATCACACTTTCTGTGTTTAGTGTACTGCCACCTATATGGTAATTCATGGATACATGTTTTTTCCCAAAGGGGATAACAATACATTTCTTGGCATTGAGCTTGAGCCCATGGCTCTGTCACCAAGCATCTGTTTCTGTAAGGCCCTTTTGTAGAGTATCCACATCATTTGGGAATTCAATAATGGCTCCCAGTTTGCAGTCATCTGCAAACTTTGTTAGCCAGAGTCCCTTAGTGTTGACCTGTACTTCAGAGAAGTAGATGCCAAACAAGAGCGGCCCCAGGACTGAACCCTGAGGTACTCCACTTGTCATTTGTCTGGAGCTGGATTTGGAGTCGGCTACTTTTACAGTGTGGGTTCTATCAGTAAGCCATTTAGCAACCCATTGGGTGACATAGGGATTAATGCCCAACTTAGTAAGTTTATGTATGATTCCAGAGTGGGGGTGGTGTCAAAGGCCTTGGCAAGGTCTAGATAGGCTGTGTGGACCACCTTACCCTTGTCCATGGCGCTGGAGACTGATTCAAAGAAGTCAATCAGGTTCAGGAGACAAGATCGGCCCTTCACAAACCCAAACTGGGTGGGGTCCAGTGTTTGAAGGTTGCCAATGTCTTTATTTATAAGTTCCATGTTAATATGCTCCATGGCCTTGCAGATAAGGCTTGTCAGACTGATGGGACGGTAGTTTCCGGGATCCAAGGTGGATCCCCCCTTGTGGATTGGGATAACTGTAGCTCTGTGCCACTCAGTGGGCATGAAACCTGAGGTGAGGCTATGATTAAACATGACACTTAGGTGAGGTGCCAGTTCATATTGTAGTTCATGTAGTACACAGCCCGGGATGTCATCTGGTCCCATGGATGCTGTATTCTTGGCTTTAGAGAGTGTATTTTGTACCTGTGTGGCCGTTATTACTGGAATTTGGCAATCTTCCGGTATTGAGATGGGCCATTTAGGGGGTGAGAGGGGGTGAAGTTGGCACTGAATCGATCTGCCAGGATATTGGCAATATCCTTCGGTTCAGTATATTTAATGCCATTCTGTTTTAGCTCAGGGCAGATCTGAGCATTGCCATTTAGATTCTTGACATAGTTATAGAATGCTTTGTGGTTGCCTTTGGAATCTTTGGCAATTTTATTTTCGTAACTAGCTTTGGAGGATTTTATGAGGCATCTCAGTTTCTTACTGAGGCTAGTAAGGGAGTTTTTTGCATCCTGGGATTTTCCTCTTTTCTGCAAAAGTTTCTTCCTTTTGTTGTAAAGTTTATTTATGGCAGGGGACTACCAGATTGGCTTCCTTTTTTTGGATGAGAGCATTTTGGTTCTATTTGGGATGGCACGATTCATGCATGAGTGGATGTGCTCGTACAGTGCCTTAGTGTAGGATTCAGCAGCTGAACTTACAGTTCCTGTCTGCATGGGTGTCATGAAGTTTGTCACTTCTGACTTGAGTAGCATGAAGTTGGCTTTGGAGAAGTTTTTTATGGTGGTTTCTTTACTGGGGGGTGGGGTTGGGATGTGGATGTTAAGGGTGATTAGCTTATGGTCAGACCTGACTAACGAGGGGGTGACCATAGGTGTGGAGTATTGATTTCCCATGTTGGTAATGACCTGGTCTAGGATATTTCAGACTGTTTATGAATGGGGGCAATGTGTCCAGTGAATCCACCTAGTCAACAAATGGGAGTTATTAGGGTACAACAAGTTTTTTTTTTAAATTCTATTATAGGAAATGCAGTTTACGTTTACCAGACAGTTTTCACAATATGCACTGCATGTGCATATGATTTCACAATACGCACAGCAGGTGCATATGATTTCCATGATATGGACAGTATGTGTATATATTTTTTATGAAATGCACATAATGTGTATATAATTTTTAAAACATGCACAGGATGTGTATATAATTTTTATACTATGCATGGCATGGGCATGTGGTCAAACATCTTCATAGTTGATGGTATTCAAACATCAGTTTGAAGGTAAGGTGACATGATCATTGTAACGTGTTGCTTAAGATGTCGTATTACCACCAAAGAAAACAAGCAGTAAAGGTTATTCAATGAAGTTCAGAATACCAGACCAGACATTAAAGGAAGATATCATGAAAAATGGGAAATAAAAGAATACTAACAGAATGTTGCAGATTCTATTTAAAAAACAACAGGATATAGGAATGCATGATTTTAATACATGTGAGGATAAAAAGAGAAAAAAATGTACATTGCAGATTGCCCTGTGGATGTGAAAAATGTGAGGTGAATGCAAAATGGCTGTCATATGTAGCAGGATTGATGGAGGTCAAGTTCTGACTTTTGCATGATGATATCAAATAGACAGGCATTTTTGAACTCAGCACCGATAACTAAAATGTATTAATTCCCAGTGAGCGAGGGGGAATATGCATGAGAAAATGTTTCATAATAATTTCAGGTAGTTAAGAGTACACCTTAAATATGTAAACATTTCATATGCCAAAGGAGTTGATGGCTCATCATGGCATGAATGAACAATATATTTCCATGTTGAGGAATAAGATTTTTTAAAGGTTTTAAGTTTTAGTGTTTATAATTCTAATTTTGCCATACTTCATGTGTAGGATATTACTTAAACAGTACAAGATAGGTACTAGAAAACTGATAATTATTATGCATGTAAATGCATTGAGTGAGCACTACAATTCAAGCTCTTCAGCCAGCAGGTGCGTTTCTAACCAAGTGTCCATTTTTACTACACCATATATTTATAATACTGAGTTATTTCTCAGTGTAAATCTGAAAATAAAATGATCAGATGGTTATTTGAAGTAGCCTAGACTGAGATCTCTTATACCCACTTTCTTAAGTAGATAAAAGTTTGATTTATTGATAAAGGATAAAACAAAGGGAGGACTGTTAGACCAATATTGAAATACCAAAAAATGTGTCAAGATGAATTTTCTGTAGCAGAATTATTTCAGTCATTACTACTGACAAAATAGATTTCTGTATTTCAAAACAGAAACATGTTCATGCTGTGAGCTAGATAAGTATACAATAATGATTTGTTCTAAAAACATAGGAACATTGAGTGCTTGAGTGAAGCAGTTAGAAACATGAATAATACGTCTAGTTTTAGTTTAGCCTTGTTTTTCTACAGGTCTTGTGATTGAATACAGCTTTGTTTGTATAACTATGCAAATTAAGTCATATGAAAGTGCAGAGTATGTGCAAATACGCTGACCAACAGTCTCTGAATAATAATTGCGTATTACTCCTGCCAATCAAGGTTGTGGACTATGATTGAAAGGAATGTTCCAGAATGACTCAACCCACGTATTTAGTTTTATAGCTATGCTGTGCCAGTCAGTCTAAACTTGTTATTAGTATAGTTAGTTGTGATGCTATCTATTCAGACAATAAACATTTTACAAACAACTTTCAATGTCTTAGTGGCTTTGTACTAATGATAGACAGAGATAAAAAGAACAAACTTCTTAACGGAAGGGTATTGCATCCAGGTCCAAAGATGTCATTGTTCTGTTGTACTCTGTCCTCATAAAACAAATTGGGTACAGTGCACCTTTTGGCATGTTTCTGACCAAGCATATTCCACAACTGGAGTGACCACAGTGATTTCTCATAAAAAGAATACATGGTATAGAAAGCAACAAGTATATAGACTGCCTTGTCCTTATACTCAGTTTCCTACAGGCTGCTGAGAGGCACTCTATACCTGACCTAAAAAACATCCTCCAATCCAGTCTTAATGAACCTGTTGCACATCTGCAAACAAATAGCATAAGAAACACCCAATCTAGGGACATAAACGTAAGCCTAAAACATAAATAGAACATACTGGAGAGAGACAGCTATGTCTCAGAGGTGTCATCTTCTCTGGAACCAGTTTCCCATCAATGTCTCTGTTAGAGAAAGGAAGCTTGTAAATGCCCATTCACTCATGCCCAAGTTTATATTACCCCCCAACATAACTTATGAGACCAATACCTTTCTAATATTTCTGGGAAGCATGTCTATGTTTAAGAAGGCCATTTAGACTCATTAGTCTAGTATTCTCAGGTGAACCTATGATCCCATTCTTGTTATAGATTTTTTGCTTATATATTACTTGATGTGTTTTTTGGTTAATTTAGGTTCTTGAAGTAGGGTTTCTTATGTCCCCTTGGCACTCAATGCACTCAGAAAATATTTCCTATTAACAGAAGACTCCTTTCTGTGCTCTAATAAATTACTGTCGTATTGTAACAGTTCCAGTACACGGATTAAAAAAGGTAAGCGTTTCCATTTCTTGATTTGATTTTAAATTCATTTTAACAGGCTGTATCTGCTTTAGTTAAGGTCTTTAAGCCTATATTAGTAATTCCAGTACATAATTGCACTGCATTTTGATGTTTAAGTGGTCTAACTATTGGTATTAAACCTTACTTTCATTCTTATGAACTGAGTGTATGCTATGCTAGTTCTGGACTAGTCTTTGTATTAAGGCAGTTCCAGCCCAGTCAGCTCAGAGCTAAGGGTCCAATTGTTTTTTCTTCCCATCCACCTTGTTGTAGTTTGTGTTCTTATACCCAGTGTGTATCTGTTGCTACCTGCCCCTTATGATTATTTGACAGCATAATTCCCCCCTTGCCCTTATTTATTGGATGGTGACAATAAGCACATAAGTATCATTTTGCAAGGTCTCTCCCCTTAAACCATTCATCAGGCTAAAAAATGTGATAGAAAATGCTTAATATTGGGTGTACTAATACTGCTTGTACTGTTTTTAGTATTAAATTTGTGAGTTTGTTTTCCCTAAAATTAGTTTACTGGTTTTTGTTGGTGGCAGTAGAAGTTTTCCAGGCTAGTTGTTTTGTATTAGACTTTAAATACTCAGTAGCAAGTCTACACAAACATTATACTAAAACTGAATTCCAAGCAGTTATGGTTACCCCTCCCCCAAAGTCCTCTGTCGGTATTATAGACCAGCACTTCCCCTCAACTTCTCTAGTCAACCTGATTGACATGGGTATCTTGAGAAAGTGTAAGAATTGTCTCATGCTGTCTGACAATCATCTATTGCTCTAACAGCATAACAAAATGTGTGAGAGATATACATTTATGATATCCTTGGAGGCAAAAATCTCGCACACAGTAAACTCATACGCAAAATTGTCCATAGTGGTGCGCACACCACACCTCACCAAGGTCATCACAATACACACAATCCATCATATGCTGATGTTCTAAAGATTAACTTGCCTAAACCTCAAAGACTTTCAAAACACAACACAGGCACAAATCACGCTCAGTAAGTTAAGCCTTACTCCTCACATAGCACATGGAGTCACAAAGTCAGAGATGCTGAGTCCCTAAGGCAGGAATTGACCCAGCTGAACATTCTTGCTATAGGTCACTCCATTGTAAGACATACAAATGTGCCTCTTACCAGGCTGAGTGAGGAAAGAGTAATAGTAAGTTGCAAGTCTGATGCCAGGATCCATTGGATTATGCATGCACTTAAGTCCTTGAACAGAAAGTACCAGTATGACTCTGTCATAGCTCACGCTGGTATCAATGACTTCAGGTGTACCTCCCTAGACTATATGACGAGAGACATGACGGCGCTCTCAGACTGTGTCCAATGAAGGTATGAGCCTAGCACTGAGCATCAACCTACCTCCTCCAAGGATGATGCCATCATATGAACAAAAAAAACTGATTTTCATAATTAGTTTAGTTTTTGGTAACATTCAAAGGGGGTCTAATATTTGTCAGCCTGGAAGGATATGATCGACAGACCATAATGCTTTGCTTGGGATAGCCTACATCTGTCCCCCTAGGGTTTCAATTATTGGCAAATACATTGTCCACCCCCTTAATGCCTTTTGTAGGCAATGCCAACTTGATAAACCTACCAACATAACAAAACAAGCAAAGGAAAATATGAAGGTATTATTTATTGATGCTAGGAGCCTAACCAAAAAACTCTACTTCCTACTAGCCTTTTTTGCCCTGGAGAATATTAAAGTCTGTGTAGTGACAGAGATATGGTTTAAAATAGCAGAGAGCACTTTGGCTGTACAGGACTATAATGCCTTCCACACATTTAGATCAGCTACTGTGCTGGAGGGAAAAAAGGTGGAGATGTCTCAATCTACACCCAGAAAAGACTCACATCAAGGCTGGTAAAGCAGCATAAATCACTAGAGCTTCTTTATGTCCAAATAACCACCAGAAAGGTCCTGCACCATATATTAGCAAACTATAAAAGTCCCATTATGACAAAAGAAAGTCACAATTCCTATCAACAGGAACTAGAATCACTCAGTATTAAATCCAGTACCATTTTCCTAGGTGATCTAAACTATCCAGCTATAGACTGGGAAACCTGTAGCACCATGAATGCACACACACATTGATTCTTGGACTTTGTCGATACAAGTGTCCTGGAACAATTAGTCAATTTACCCACTAGGGGGAATAACATCTTGGATCTTGTCCTTACTAATATGGGAGCCTCTTGCACTATCCCTTTTATATCTTCATCACTTGTTATGTCTGATCACAAAGTAATCTCCTCTGAAATAAAACTGAAACCAGAGATCCCTTCCACCCAAAGTATCTTTAGAATTTTTTTTTAAGACAAACTAACTACTTCTAAGTGATACATTGGCAAGTTTTATATCCCCACCAAACCCAGTTAACTCCACTGAATACACAGAACTGAACACTTCCACACTATGCCAGCATGTAAACAGCTGCCCAGGTGTAGCTGTATCCTGTCGGAACAAGTTCAGGGCAAACCCCAGAAATAACCCCCCTGGTGGAACAATAATATCAACAAGCTTTATAATAAAGGGAAAATAATTTTGACCAGAAAAATTGTTGTTTCTTTTGGCTTTTCCCGGTTAGGTGTCACCACAGCAGAACTCCGGTCCGCTAATGATTGGCAGTAGATTTTTACAGTGCCGAGGTGCCAGCCCGACATCCACCCTTCAACAAAGGCACACCCATTCACGCATGTCTTTCGAATGCCACTCGACTGTGGGGAGGACATGCATTACAGCCCTTGTCATTGAAATAAATCAACAACTCAGAAGCTTAATAAAGTTGTACAAAGCCAAGTTTGAGGCTAAAATAGCTACCCAAGCCAAAGACAACCACATTTTTAGTTATTTTCGTAATCTCAAAAGCACAATGCAGCAATGCACTGAACTGATTGTGAACAATTTTACCTACGCTGAGGCTGGATATAGAAAACTTACTGGCCAATAAATTTAGCTCCAACTTTATCCCTCTGCCCTCTCCATCTGTCCCCAAAGATGTACCTGAAACTGACTCAGCTCCCGCTATCAAACAAGACCAAGTACTAAAAGTACTATAAAAAGTTAAAAATACTGCATCAGTGGGTCCTGACAATGTCTCTGGATGCATCTTAAATAGCATGAAGCATGATTTAGCCACACCCCTAACAACACTGTTCAATCTCAGCCTCCATACAGGTTTTGTACCAAGTGAATGGAGAAACACTACAGTCATTCCCCTGCATATGTGAGGACCTTCCACAGACCCAGGCAATTACAAACCCATAAGTTTGTCCAGCCTCATATGCAAAGCCATGGAAAAACTTATTATGAAACTAATCAATAAGGACATTGGAAACCTCCAAACACTGGACCTGCCTTAGTTTGGTTTCATCAAGGTCAGGTCATGCTTACTCAGCCTTGTTGATTTTGTTTTGAAATGGCCATCAAAGCAATGGATGAAGGCATAATAGTACACACCAAATACCTCAACCTGATCAAACCTTTTGATAAAATTCCCCACTAAGGTACAGTAGAAAAGCTAAATAAACTGGAAGTAAACCCATATGTCACCAACTGGATGGCCAACTGGCTCACAGATAAGACACAGGAAATCAAAATAGGGTAAGTTACCTCCACAAAGAGACCAGTCAACAGTGGAGTCCTCCAGGGTTCTGTGCTGGGACCTCTCCTGTTTGTCATCTACTTTCCCTAAAGTAAAAGCCAATGCCAAAGGGCTCTGGCTGACTAAGTTTATGGATGACTACAAGTCAAGAGCAGTCACTGTAACCCTAAATGACTTAACCATCTTGCAGGAAGATTTGTCTCAAATAAACAACTGATGCCAAAAACATGGACTGAAACAAAATGCCAAAAAATGCATTATTGTATCCTTTGGGAAGTCATTTTCCAAGGGGAATTACCACATTAGCAATATTCCCCTAAGAATTAATCCAGTTGTTTGGGATTTGGAAATTTATGTGGACATTGACCTAACGTTTGACAAACATGTGCCCATTGTTGTAAGAAGGTCCTTCTATATTATACAGCTTATAAACAAAGAGATTGTGTCTAGATCTAGGAATGTCATTGCCCCCCTTTACTCAGCCCTTATTAGGCTAGTCATTGAACATAGTGCCCTTTTGGCATGTATTTGTCTAGGCACATGCAACAACTGGAAGGCCCATAGAGGTACCGTACTAAAAGGATGCCAGGCCTAAACAACATGTCCTACATGGACCGACTCAAAGCCCTGTCACTATACTCTATATTCTACAGACTGCTAAGAGATGACCTGTGTCTGGCATACAAGACATCCTCTGACCCGGTATTGATGGATTTACTGCACATCAGTAAGTCAAACAGTATCAGAAATACTCTGTCTTGGGATCTAAACCTCTCCTGCAACATCAGGAGAATGTTTGGCGGGCAGGTATATCTCAGGCAGGATACCACTGCTCTGGAACAGACTCCTCTTCCACATAAAACAAGGTTCATCCCATATTCAAGTGTAACTTAAATCGATAGATGGGAAACAGAAAATTTACCCCAGGACTGCCTCCTGTACTACTAATGGACAGAAGCAGCTCCTAAATGCTTTACTCCATGCATGGGTCCCTTCAAGTTATCTATGGTATGATCCCAGTTGTTCTCATTAGGGGTCATATATAATCAACCATGGGATGGGTAACGCCAATCTCTAACCAAATAGGATAGGCTAACTCAAGCACAAAAAGGGAAACTGGCTAGGCTTAAAATGGCCTGCAAGGGCAACTAACCTAGTACTTACCTATGAAACTATAAGGAAAGACAATTTATTTCCCATTTCAAGTGGTAAAGGTTAACATTATGTAGACTCTTTATAAACTAATGTGCACAGCTACTTCTGTAGTACAGTGATAATTAAACTAGAGTAAACAGGTTAATTCTACTAACTACACCTATGGCTTACACAGAACTAACTCCAATGAAAGCTATATGTCTGCAACCACATTGCTTCATACCTTTGTGAATATCCACTTTGTGGGGGGATTACACTGAAGAGGTAACTGTCATCTCCCAAGCAGAAATACAAGAAAAGTTATTTCTTTACACTTTTATGATTCAACACTTTAAAGGATTTTTTTATATTTAAATTGTTAACTGGTGTAAAATACTGATCATAAATGTTTTCAGCATCAATTCAAGTATGAGAAGAAAGATGTACATATATGCAAAACAAAAGCGGGGTTGTAAAGAGATTTCATGTCGATTATATTCAATTATTAACAACAAAATGTGATTGAAGCAGTATATACAGTAGCATTGTACACTATTTACAATAAGGTCAAAACAAGGTGAGTAATATGACATTCAAAGTGTAAGAGGATTGTAAAGGTATAGATTCATTATCAGGTTAGAGGTATGAACAGTAGTCCGGATATGCAGTATTTGCCATAAAACAGGGTCAGAGATTGCCTTATATGCAAGATCACCTCTGAGTAGTCTGTAAGAAACATAATAAAGGGAAAGTGATTTTAGATGATTCACATAGGATCGATGTTGAAGACTTTCAATTTTCCTAGTGTGGAACCTTGATGGTTCCTCCAGTTGCTGAAGGTGCCTGGAAAGGTACATACCAAAAGGGACAATGTACTTGATTATTGGCCTACTGAAGTAAGAGCACTAGGAGGTTATAACTTTTTTTTGTCTGTAAGCTATGCCTTCAGTTATGAGATGATCAATATAGAATGCCCTTCTTAATGCTGTGGAAACATAGTGGTCAAATGAATGAATGCTGTAAATATTTGTGCCCAGGTATCTCACCGCTGAGTGCATACTTTGGGTGTTGCTATTCATGTAGTAGTTAGCAAGAGCATCACTCTTACTGAAAGGGTTTATAATAGTTTGTTTTGCATTGAGATGATGCCTCATGGCTTTGGCACTAATCATTGGTTTGTGTCAGACCCTCCTGTTGGATGTTAATATCAATTGGAGATTAGATGTCTGCTCCCAGTTTGCAGTCAACAGCACAATTTGTAAGGCACGGACTATTATTTTTTGCTTGGACTTCAGAGTATTTGAATATTCCGTGTGGAACACCACTCATTACAGGTCTGCTGCTGGAGGTGTATTCCTCTGTTTTGACTAAATCTTTAACAGGCATGATCTCCCTTAGACAAATCCAAACTGGAAAGGGTCAAGTGTTTGGTGATTACCTACATCTTTCTTGACAAGGTCCATGATGATTCAATCCATGGCCTTGCAGCTAAGGCTAGTCAGGGTAATATGTTCATACTTCCTGGGGTCAGTAGAATCACCACCTTTGTGGAAGGCAATAACGGTGGACGTTGTTCAATCATCTGGGGTGAAGCCATTGCTTAGACAATGATTGAAAAGAGTATCCAATGGTATTACCAAATTCTTGTTGGAGCTCATGTAGGACGCAGCCTGGGATGTGATCAGGTACCATAGTTGCTGTGCTTTTTTCCCTTAGACAGGGCATTTACAACCTGTTCTTTAGAGAATGCTTTGGTGTAGAACTCGGCATAGTTGACAATTGCATCTGAGGGGGTGGTGCAGTGATGCTGTTTATACCATCGTGTAAGATGTTATAATCTGCTTTGGAGAAGTGTTGCAGTTTAGTTAATGCTAGAGAGGTGTCTCAGATGTTGAGTTTGTGTGTACTCAGAGAAAAGGGTTATCAGTGAACATTAGTCAGTTGCAAAACTTCCTCAGGATGCCCATGTTGACCAAGATGGCCAGAGAAATTGTGGGAAATTGTCCGACTATAGTAAGAGGTAAATATTTATGGTCAGGAAATCAGGTCACCCTTAGGAATGGCAAGTGGGTAAGAGGCATGTTGGTAACTCTGAGGTTAGTTTTAGTGTTCCACCTGACAGTAGACCAGGGCCGCAAATAACATTGGTAGGACCACAAGCAAATGGCTAAGGGTAAATTTAACAAGCAAAAGGTTTGCATCTATAATCACCAGTGGTAACTACTGCTATGCAGAAGTGCAACATGATGCATTGCATGCATTGAGCACAAGTGCGGGCCTTGCATTACTCTAGAAATAACCCTGTTAACACAAACTAGCCAATAAGGACTCTGTCTCTGAGGTGTATTGCGACCACCCCTGATTAGATGGTACTCAGACAGCAGTCTATTCTTCATGTTTATATATATGTGTGTGTGTGTGTGTGTGTGTGTGTGTGTGTGTGTGTGTGTGTGTGTGTGTGTGTGTGTGTGTGTGTGTGTGTATGTATTTATATATTTATTTCTTCACCCCCCCACCAACACACACACACACACACACACACACACACATATATATATATATATATATATATATATATATATATATATGTATGTATTTATGCATACTGTATATAGTTAGGCAGCATAGGATAGTGGTTTGTAGGATGATGTTGGTTATCAAGAAGAGGAGGAGGAGTGTGAGGGCAGCACCAAGGATCAAGTGGTGGAAATTGAAAAAGGGTAATTGTGAGGTGGAGTTCAGGGATGAGTTAAGGCAAGCACTGGGTGGCAGTGAAGAGTTACCAAATAGCTGGATAACTACAGCAGAGCTAGTAAGGGAGATGGCTAGAAAGGTGCTTGGCATCACATCTGGACAGAGAAAGGATGACAAGGAGACATGGTGGTGGAATGAGGAAGTACAGGAGAGTATACAGAGAAAGAGGTTGGCAAAGAAGAAGTGGGATTGTCAGAGAGTTGAAGAAAGTAGACAGGAGTATAAGGAGATGAGGTGCATGGCAAAGAGAGAGGTGGTGAAGGCTAAGGATAAGGCATATGAAGAGTTGTATGAAAGGTTGGACACTAAGGAGGGAGAAAAGGACCTGTACCAATTGGCTAGACAGAGGGACTGAGTTAGGAAAGATGTGCAGCAGGTAAAGGTGATAAAGGATAATGAGGGAAACATACTCACAAGCGAGGAAAGTGTGTTGAGGAGATGGAAAGAGTACTTTCAGGGGTTGATGAATGAAGAGAATGAGAGGGAGAGAAGGTTGGATGATGTAGGGATAGTGAATCATGAAGTACAATGGATTAGCAAGGAGGAAGTAACCATAGCTATGAAGAGAATGAAGAATGGAAAGGCTGTTGGCCCAGATGACATACCTGTGGAAGCATGGAGATGTTTAGGTGAAATGGCAGTGGAGTTTTTAACCAGATTGTTTAATGAAATCTTGGAAAGTGAGAGGATGTCTGAGGAATGGAGAACAAGTGTTTTGGTACCTATTTTTAAGAATAAGGGTGATGTGCAGATCTGTAGTAACTACAGAGGGATTAAATTGATAAGTCACAGCATGAAGTTATGGGAAAGAGTAGTGGAAGCAAGGTTAAGAAGGGATGTGATGATTAGTGATCAGCAGTATGGTTTCATGCCAGGAAAGAGCACTACAGATGTGATCTTTGCTCTGAGAGTGTTGATGGAGAAGTACAGAGAAAGTCGGAAGGAGTTGCATTGTGTTTTTGTAGACTTAGAAAAAGCATATGACAGGGTGCCTAGAGAGGGGTTGTGGTATTGTATGAGGAAGTCGGGAGTGTCAGAGAAGTATGTAAGAGTGGTACAGGATATGTACGAGGGTAGGATGCTGAGTATATTGGGGAAAAGATGCTAAGGATGAAGCTACCAGGTAACAGGAAAAGAGGAAGGCCTAAGATAAGGTTTATGGATGTGGTGAGGGAGGACATGCAGTTGGTTGGTGTGACAGAGCAAGATGCAGAGGACAGGAAGAAATGGAAACAGGTGATCTGCTGTGGCGACCCCTAATGGGAACAGCCGAAAGATGGTGATGCTATATATATAAATATATATATATATATATATATATATATATATATATATATATGGATTCACTTTAGATTATCGAATTACCAAAAACTTGAAACCCATATGGTCAAGACCATATGATCGAGTTTTTGAAAACTCAAAAATCTAAAGTGCATTAGAAAAACACAGGAAAACATTAAAACAAAGTTTCTGCAGGGTAGCAAGCCCCCCCTGCACCCCGCACACTCCTCCTACTTAAATATACCAACTCTGAGATCGCACTACAGCGAAGAAAAGGGAAATCTCCTGTTCTGCACTGCATGCAAAAGCACAGAACAGGAGATTTCCCATGTCCTCATTGTAGTGCGATTTCAAAATTCGTATATGTAAGTAGGAGATGGTGTAGAGGGGTGCAAGGGGGGGGGCTTGCCCCCCTGCAGAAATGTTGTTTTAGTGTTTTCTGTGTGTTTTTTTATGCACTTTAGATTTTCAAGTTTCCAAGAACTCGATCATATGGTGTCGACCATATGGGTTTCGAGTTTTCGGTAACTCGATAATCTGTAGTGAATCCATATATATATATATATATATATATATATATATATATATATATATATGGGTCCTCTTCAAATTACCGAAACGCCAGTTCGCCGACAAGTGGAAGAGGAACGTGAAAGGACCGACAACGCAGTTGACCGACATGCTGAAATCCCGACAGCTGGAAGACCGACAAGGGGAACGTGTAAGCGCGACTTGGTAAGTATGCGCTAGTGAGGGATTTAGGATTAGGGAGCGGACAGATAAGTGTGCAATAGTGAGGGATTTAGGGTTAGGGTGTGTGAAAGGTGAGTGTGCGGTAGTGTCGGAGTTAGGGTTTGGGTAATGTAAGTGTGTGTTAGTGACGGGTTTATGTTTTAGGGTGGGTTAAGTAAGTTAGGAATAGGGTGCAGGTAGGGTAAGTGTCTGGTACTGTCGGACCTTAGGGTTAGGGGTGGGTTAAGTGAGTTAGGGTTAGGGTGCAGGTAGGGTAAGTGTGCGGTAGTGTCGGACCTTAGGGTTAGGGGTGGGTTAAGTGAGTTAGGGTTAGGGTGCAGGTAGGGTAAGTGCGTGGTAGTGTCGGATCTTAGAGTTAGGGGTGGGTTAAGTGAGTTAGGGTTAGGGTGCAGGTAGGGTAAGTGTGCGGTAGTGTCGGACCTTAGGGTTAGGGTTTGGGTTAGGGCTAGTGGATATGTAATGTAGTGTAATGTGTTGTTTACGTGTAGTGTGTCGGTGTAATGGTGTTCGGTGTTTTGCGTTGTCGATATTGTGTGTTGTCGGTTGTTTGGTGTCGGTGGTTTGTGTGTCGGCGAACTGGCGTGTCGGTGTTCTAAAGTAGACCCATATATATATATATATATATATATATATATATATATATATATATATAAATGCACATTTCTAGAGATATACTATTGTGAGAGGGATACATAGGCAAAATTATTATATTTTATATTGTCAGTTATGCGGATGTGAAATATGTGTCGTCCAATGGATTTGGTGGAATTAACACATGGGAATGAAAATGTTGTAAGATCATAGTCTCATAGCAAGTTACAAGGCTAATGGCCCTATGGTCCCTTACAAGGCTAGCCAAGGTCTACCCCTATTTCCATGATCAGCACCTAGCCCATGTCCAAGAGGTAGACTGAAGGAATCCCATGATCAGTTTACCATTACATATCCAATAGTCTAGATTGCTTTTAAAGAGGGCAAATGAGGTGCTCTATTTTACATGAAGTGGGAGTCTGTTCCAAAGGTATAGTAATCTCTGACAGAAAATATGTCCCTCAAGCAGGTTCTATTAATCTCACATACCAGGTTAAGTTCTTTATAGCGAGTAACCCATGTACTTTCTTGACATATGGAGATGCAGCATTTCCTATAAAGCATGGTCAGAGATTGCCTTGTATGCAAGGCATAGCTCTCCTCTGAGTAGTCTATAAAAAACAGAATAAAGTGAGAGTGATTTCAAACAGTACACATAGGACAGATGCTGAAGACCTGGAATTTTCCTTATGAGGAACCTTTGTGGTCTCTCCAAGTGCTGGAGGTTCTTGGAAATTTACGTACCAGGAGGGGTGGCGTACTCAATTATTGGCCTAATGAGTGAGGAGTACAGGGTAGTTATAACTTCTTTTTTTCAGGAAGCAATGCCCTTACTTTTGAGAAGAGCAATATAGAATGCCGTTCTTACCAATGTGGAGACACAGTGGTCAAAGGTACACTTGCTGTCAACCAGTGTGCCCAGGTCCCGCACCACTGAGTGCCAACTTTACGTCTTGCTACTGATGTGTTTGTTAGCAGGAACATGACCCTTATCAAAAGGGATGATAATAATACAGTGTTTTTCATTGAGTTTAAGGCCATGACTTTGTCACCAATCATTTTTGTGTAAGACCCTCATGTAGGATGTGGACATCATTTGGAAATTCTATGACCGCTCCCAGTTTGCAGTCATCAACAAACTTTGTCAGCCACAGACCTTTAGTTTTTGCTTGTACTGTTGAGAAATAGATTCCAAATAGTCGTGGTCCTAGGACTGATCCCTATTAAACACCACTGGTTACAGGTCTGCTGTTGAAGGTGGATTCCACTATTTTGACTGTATGTGTTCTATCACTGAGCCAGATAGCCAGCCATCTAACAATATAAGGGTTGATACCTAGCTGGGTGAATTTTTCAATGATGCCTGAGGGGGGGGGTGTTAAATACCTTGGCTAAGTCTAGGTAGGGTGTATGCACTTATTTCACCTCATCCAGGGCCTTGGTGACTGTCTAGAAGAAGTCTGTCAGGTTTAACAAGCATGATCTTCCTTTGTCAATGTCACAAAAGGAAATACTGCCAGCCCAGCTCACTAGAATTTTGTAAATAATTATATGTCATTTGTGAATATTAATATGATTTATATAAAAGTGAGACAGAAGGAGATACTGCCAGTCCAGCTATCTGGAATTTTGTAAATAGTTATATGTCATTTACGAATATCAGTGTGATGCAATTGCTTGTATTATCACTATATTAGAACTGTTTGTTATGTGTGTATCAAACTGCTGGTACAGAATTATGTGTTGAACAGGGTTTGTACAGTACTAAGCTTAAAACATGTATCCAAAGTGTACCCTACTGGAACATAGAAGATTAATTTGCAAAATTTAAGAATAGTTGAGATTGAAGTACTTTATTGCTGGGGCATAAACAAGAGCTGTTACCTTTCAGTTTCAGTCAACAGGAGACAGGATGTCTATACTAGGGGACTCTCTCTCTGTTTTGCCTTGAAAGAGAGATAATTACTAGGCTTGAGCTGTAGATGTGTTTTATTGTTTTACGTCTTCTAGCAACTGCAAAGATCTGAGGGCTATGTATTTTTCAAAGGTAGATGCTAATGCTGGCAGTTTCTAGCAATTGTTGTATTTGAGCCTGTGATAGTCAGGTGACCAAACTGTGATGTCATGCTGCAAGTATCCCAGCAGAAATATTTGATATTAATTTAAGAACTCTCTGAGAGAGTGACTGGGCATTTTGTATTTGGTCTGACCTGGCAACAACATCAGCTAGAAGATCCACTCACCACATCTGACTTACCTTGCTGTAATAGTAAGTTTCTAGGGTATAGTAATTCTTTTAGATTCAGTAAGGAGTATTCATTTAGATGTTTTCTGTATTTATTTGAGACTGTCCTGCAATGTTGTTTTAAATATTTCCTGTGATTTTGAACTCTGAACTTACTGTAACGATTTACTGAGTATTGTCTAGTTCTTTATTATTAAATATATTTAAACCTATCTTTGTGGCTGATATTTGTGAGATATGTTTAAGTTCTTAAAGTACTTGCATATCTATTTGGTGACACTGTGGGCCAGTCCTAATAGCCTTGCTCTTGGTCAAACTACCATTTGGATTAATAGTAACATTACACAGTAAGACTGGACACCCTTTGCTAAGGGCCTTAAAGTAGCTGATAAAGAGTTGGCTGGTGGCAGTGATAACTACCTTATGGTCAAGACAAAAGGGGGCATAGCTAGTAAACCTGTGCCAGCCTTTCCCAAGTGTACTTGTGTGTATAAATCAAATCTCAAAGTGTGCGTGTGTCAGCTGTGGGCAGGGACACGAAGCACTGGTTGGACAGAGAGGGTGCTGGAGTTCTTAGCTTGGCTACTCAGCTGAGATCTCAACTCTATAGCTGTGCCACTGGGGAGTCTTACTGGGGATCTGGAGAAAGAGGGAGAAACCAACCCCAGACTGACTGTGATCTCTGTGTGTTCTTAGGGGAAATTGCACTTTACTGTGTGTGTACTTGTCATCCTCGCAGTGTGTATGTCCCCCACTGTTGCCAGTGGTGAGGACTGAGGCTCCTTGATTACTGTTGCCAGTGGTGAGGCATCACAGTCAAATACAAATTGAGTAGGGTTATGTGTTTGAAGATTAACCATATCTGCATCAATAAGGTCCATGACTATTCGCACCATGGACTTTCAGCTAAGGTTAATCAAGCTAATAGGTCTATAATTCCCAGAGTCAGTGGAAGCACCACCTTTGTGCAACGGAATAACAGTGCCCATTTTCTATTCAGGTGGGACAAAGCCAATGCTTAGACTGTGATTAAAATAATTACCTAATGGTGCTCCTAATTCTTGTCAGAGCCCATGTAGGATGCAGACTCGGATGTTCTCAGGTCCCATAAATGCTTTGTTCCTGGCCTTAGAGAGGTTCATAGGTTCATAGGTTGGTACTAAGCTATCGGCCCTAGGGCCTATACAAGCCTAGCCATAACAATTCCCTGGCTATTTCTTCCCACACCATTTACTTTCCTGTACCCCTGTCTAGCAGGGTGACTGACGTGATCCCTGAGATGAATTTCCTTTCTCCCATCCAATCATCAAGGTTCCTTTTGAAGAGGGCCAAAGAGGCACTCTGCTTGACATGTATGGGCAGTCTATTCCAGAGTCTGGGGAGTCTCTGGGTCAGGAACCTATCCCTCCTGCATGTTTTGTTTATTGTGATGGCAAGGTTTAGATCCCTGGAGCATGTGGCTCTGAGGGATTGGGATTTCTTTAAGTGTAGCATGTCCAACAGCTCTGGGTTTGACATGGCCTTGTATGTTAAGCAGAGATCACCTCGGAGTGGAAGATATGCGACAGAGTATAGCTGGAGTTTTTTTAAGGTGGTCAGCATAGGGCCTCTGCTTTAGGCCTGTGATTCTTTTAGTGAAGTATTTCTGTGGCCTTTCCAGTTGTTGCAGATGCCTTGAGAGGTACATACCAAATGGGGCATTGTATTCTATAATGAGCCAAATGAGGGATGAGTACAGTGGGACAATGACCTCCTTTTTTCTTGATGAACAGCCCTTAGTGATGAGGTGTGCCACACTGAAGGATTTCCCGACTGTTGTGGTGATGTGGTTATTGAAGGTGAGACCACTGTCCACCTGTGTCCCTAAGTCTCTTATCACACTTTCGGTGTTTAGTGTACTGCCACCTATGTGGTAATTCACGGGTACATGTTTTTTTCCCAAAGGGGATAACTGTACATTTCTTGGCATTGAGCTTGAGCCCATGGCTCTGTCACCAAGCATCTGTTTCTATAAGGCCCATTTGTAGAGTATCCACATCATTTAGGGATTCAGTAATGGCTCCCAGTCTGCGAACTTTGTTAGCCAGAGTCCATTAGTGCTGGCCTGTACTTCAGAGAAGTAGATGCCAAACAAGAGAGGTCCCAGGACTGAACCCTGAGGTACTCCACTTGTCACTTGTCTGGAGCTGGATTTGGAGTCAGCTACTTTTACAGTGTGGGTTCTATGGATTACTTGATCCAGGGCATTTATGAATTCCAAGAACCGTTGGGCAAAGGTGTTGGTACACGAGTAGTTTTCCCAGTTAATGGCAGGGTAGTTGAAATCACCCAGTATTAGGGTGTTTGGTTGTATATTAATATTTTCCAGTATGTTTAGAAAGGTGTAGTGAGAATCTTGGGGCATGGTGGGGGATCTGTAGCAAGCTACAATTTGGATTGCAGTCTTACCTAGTGTTAGTTGCACCTGGAGAATTTCAGACGCATTGTGTTGGACAACTAACCTGGTGGTGTGAATATCCCTGGTGAATATGGACACTCCCCCACCTTTAGTGTTTCGATCCAGGTTTGGTGGCTGAAAAGTGTGGTAAGAGTTGTAGCCTGATATTGCAAGGGTACTCTCTGGAGCCTTGAACCAGGTCTCAGTTACTGCACAGATATCGATGTTCTCCATTTTTAGGAGTGCCTTGAGAGAGTGCATTTTGAGGTTTAGACTTCTAGCATTGGCTGTTAATGATCTGCTCTTTAGAGATACAAGGTAGGGGACAGGTGCTATGGATGTCATGGGGTACGTGTGGGGGTGACAAGGAGTGAAGTTTTCACAGAACCTGTCATCAAGCATGTTACCTATGTCCACAGGCTCAGTAAATGTGTTATCATTAACTATTACTTCAGTATAAATCTAGGCCTTTCCTTTTAGGTTAAGGAGTTGTGACACCCCAGCACAGGCCCAGTAATCAAAGAGCCTCAAGCCTCACCACTGGCAACAGTGAGGGACATACACAATGGGAGGATGACAAGTACACACACAGTAAAGTACAATTTCCTTTAAGAGCACACAGAGATCACAGTCAGTCTGGGGCTGGTTTCTCCCTCTTTCTCCAGATCCCCAATAAGACTCCTCACTGGCACAGTTATAGAGTTGAGTCTTTAGCCAGAGTTCCAAGCCAAGTCCTCCCAACACTCTCTCTGTCCAACCAGTGCTTCATGTCTCTGCCCAAGTAGTTCATGCACACACACACACACACACACACACACACACACACACACACACACACACACACACACACACACACACACACACACACAAACACACACACACTTTCAGACTTGATTTATACACAAACACACACCTGGGAAAGGCTGGCACAGGTTTGCTAGCTATGCCCCCTTCTGCCCAAACCATAAGGTAGTTAATGCCACCAGGAATCCTTATCAGCTGCTTTAAGGCCCTTCCCAAAGGCCGACCAATCTTACTGTTTAATGTTATTATTATCCAAATGGTAAGTGTGACCAAGACTTGCAAGGCTGTTTAGGAGTGATCTGCACAGTGTCACCAAATACATGTGCAAGTAGTCTAAGAGCTTAAATATGTCTCACAAATATCAGCCACAAAGATAGGTTTAAATATATTTAATAATAAATAACAAATGAACAAGACAATACTCAATCAACACACTTCCTTCAGAGTTCAGACTCACATGAAATATTTAAAAACAACATTGCAGGACAGTCTCAAATAAATACAGAAAACATACAAACTAATCTTTACTATATTCCTAACTATATCTAAAAGAAATTACTCTACCCTTGTTACTTACTATTTGCAAGGCAAGTGCAGATGATGATGAGTGCATGTTCTTGCTAGGTCCAAGACAAAATACAAAATGCAGAGTCTCTATAAATCAATATAAAATATTACTGTTGGGTTAGCTTGGATGACATCACTTTTGTCGCCTGACTTTAGTTTCCAAGCTAAACCAGAAACTAACATCTCTGTGTTAAAAATATATATCTGTCATATGTGCAGCTGCTAGGAAGTCATAGAGCAATAAAACACTTTACATTTTAAACCTAGTAATTACTTCTCTCTAGGACAATAGAAAAAACTTCTAGCTCTAGAAATCATGTCTTCTTGCTGCATTGAAACTAACTTATATAGCACATCGTAAAACATTTAATTTCAACTTATTTTCTTGAGGTTTTGCAAGTTAACTCTGTATGTTCCAGTTTCTACTATTAAAACATACATTTGCGCAGGTATATAGTTCATATACATTTCTGTTCTTCAGCGGTGGGGTACACTGCGGACACATCCTTGAAGCTCAGTACTGTACAAACCCTGTTCAACACACACTTCTGCACCAGTAGTTTAATATACACATAATATATAGTTCTCTTACATTTGTAAGACAAGCATATGAATCATATTAGTATTCTCAAATGACATATAATTATTTACAAAATTCCAGATAGCTGGGCTGGCAGTGTCACAGATGTAACTAAAGAATGCCTTATGGTTGTCTTTAATTGAGGAAGCTAATTTGTGTTTATAGTTTGCTATGGAGGACCTCTCTAGAAATCCTACTTTCTTGCCTAAGCTGATAAAGTAGGGTTTCCAGTTTAGGGTTTGCTCCCTCTTAGTCTTAGATAGCAATTTCCTCCTCCTAGTGCAAAGCTTGTTAATGGCAGTTGTCCACCAGGCACAATTCCTCTTCCTTGAGGAGCTTGTTTTTGGTCCTATCAGGTTTGGCCGAGTCAATGCAGTTGTACAGGTGTTTGTGTAAAGCAATGGTTTATAAGTCTACATAGCTGCCAGTTCCATCTGAAGGGGGAGGTGCAGAGAAGCTATTTATACCACCTCATAGAGGTTGTAATCTGCTTTTGCAAAGTTATTTAGTTCAGCTGCTGCAAGGGTGAAGGTCAAGTTTGATAGTTATTTCAAAGACCTCACACTTTTGTTGCTACAGTGGTCACCCATATTGGAAAGCACCAGATCCAGGTAGTTGGCACCCCTTATGGAGGTTTCAACCATCTTGTCCATGGCATCAGAGTTAATGAAGTTGAGTAATCATTTGGACTAGTCAATTTTGGCATGAGTTATTTACCCAGTCACTGGATGGGTAGTTAAAGTCAACCAAAACCATGATGTTCAGATTTATCTTGACAGACTCAAATTGATCAAAATAGGCAGAGTGAGTGCACTGAATCATGGGGGGGTCCTGTAGTTGGCAATGACTTGAGTAGCTGTGCTACCAACAGTTAATTGCACCTGAAGTATCTCCAGGGAATCGTGCTGTTGGACCAATCTGGAGGTGTGTTCATCTTTACTGAAAATTGATACACCACCTCCTTTAGTTGTCACACCTTAATTTTGTAGTCTGAACATGTGTTAGGATGTGTCACCTGGTATGGCTGTGGTTATCTCCTGAGCCTTGGAACAGGTTTCTCTGATTGCACAAATGTCTGCATCTTCCAAGGTGAGAACTGCTTCGAGTGAGTGCAGTTTGGTGTTAAGACTCATAGCGTTCAGCCACATAAACTTGTGGTAGTTTTAGTGATTCAAGTGACTGTGCACTGGTTGCAATGAACATGAACTGTCTCTCCTACACTGTACATATGCAGGTGTAAATATAAAAATGCAATTTCTTCTCTCCATGTAAATATGCACCAACATAACCACACAGTCATAGAGTCAGGTCGGTA